>NC_068424.1:48066464-48123964 GCF_023373465.1 Oncorhynchus keta | reverse complement strand
AAACACAAGCACACGCACACGCACACACACTACAATTATATCCACTCTACACTATGAGCTTTCATTTTTCCACAGCGCTATTGGCTAAAACACCAGCTCAACCAATAATAATCTCAACCTTTCCTTCCAAGACCACACCCTATTTACTGTTTAACCAATAATCAGCCCCGGTCCCTAACCTGCCACATCAGTGCTTTTTAATAGGTCGCTCTTCCCATCTCCATGTGTGATCTCCCACAATGCTTTGCCTCTTCCTTTTCCTCTCGCTGTGTTGTTTGTAATAGTTATATTGGGATCCAATAAAAGTGTGTATTTTAAACAGAGCAGATCATTTCCTGCTTGAACAGGGGTTCCCTATTCCCATGACGACACACCTAAAGCACTATTGACCACCACCATTCAGGATGAAGCTGTGGCACTATGGAGGAATGGTCAAAGCGGATGGAGGGCTATACGAGGGCTACAACGTGGTATTTCAAAGGGTAGAATAAAGGTCACGAAACTGAAAGAAAGTCTACAGACTGAAACAATCAGTAGTTTCCCAAATACTTCCTGTGTTTTAGACCCTCCTATAGCTTGGGGGGATTGCTCGTCTCCCTTCAAGTAAACACTAAGTAAACAACTCCATCATTTCTAGCCAGAACCCAATTTTAAGCCGTGGCCCGAACTGAATTGGCCACAACCCACCAGCAGGACACAAATAACAATTTGGGAAACACTAAAAGGACTGAAGAGAAGGATTTAGAAAGCAGCCAGTGTGGCGGCACTCTGCGATCGAGGAGCAGTGGGGAGCAGCACTTTCCATGGAGGGGCCACATTAGAATATATTATTGCCATCGCGGGCCAGAACCATATTACAGGGTTAAACTTCATGTGTATGACTGTGTTGACAGATATAGCTACTGTAAATCACATCCAGATATACTACTTATTTGACTTTTTAACATATACAGAAATAAACCACTTCCATGTTCTCCTTTTGGTAAGTAATTGTCATTATTAAGCGTGTAACGAACTACGGGCAGGGAAAAGTACACTGTGCAATCAAGCACCACGGACAGAACCCTTGTTAACAGGTATGCACAAACACACAAGACAGAGAGAGCGCTCAACATTACATTTAAACTATTCAATCAGTGTGAGGAGTACTGATAGGCATTGACTAGAGCAGTGAAGTCAGGTATAGTTTCTGACGTCGCTAACGAGCAGGATTGCTGAGAGGTGAGAGTCAGTAAGAGACGATCTGTGCCTTGACTTGTTATATTTCATCACTGAAAATGCCTGTTCACATACATAGGTTGACCCAAACAGTACAACCATCTTCTGAGCAGGTCTCCTAATCTTTGGAAAGTTTTGTTCATCGAGAGATGCATTAGAACCTCGTCAGTGACATTGTTTTGAATAGTTCTCCAATCACTGCATCAGACTGAAGATCGATACGCTCAACATTTTCCACGTTGAAGGTGAAAGGAGAGGAAACCAACAGCATGTCCTTTTCCAACACTTTGAAATCATCAAAAACGACGAGACAACTCACTGTTCGAAGCACGCAGCAGCGATGTATACTTCTCCCGCTGGTCATCTGATAGGGAACAGACTAGTAGTGTCTGAAAGTGGGTGAGATTGTTGTCTTCTACTTGGCGGGTCAGGAGGAGTCATTTCCCTTGAAGTATATAGTATATATGCCATTTAGCAGACGCTTTTATCCAAAGCGACTTACAGTCATGTGTGCATACATTCTACGTATGGGTGGTCCCGGGGATCGAACCCACTACCCTGGCGTTACAAGCGCCATGCTCTACCAACTGAGCTACAGAAGGCTTTGACAAGGCTGTACATCTGATGTGCAAAAAGGCCCTTTCCTTGTAGTTTGGAATTCAGTTCATTCCTGAGGGCCATGATGTCCACGGTGAAGGACAAATCAGCCAACCATTCTTTATCTTGCAGTTGAGGGAAATCCACATATTTTCCTTTCATTTGCAAAAACTCAGGTCCCACCCCCTTTAGGTCCCACACCCTTTTAAGCACCTTCTCCAAACTCAACCATTTCACATTTGTGTGGTAGGGGCGATCTGCATGACACGACTCTGTCTCTTCCAACAGTGAGACAAAATGCCTGTGGTTTAAAGATTTTGCTCTTATGAAGTTTACCACTGTAGTGACTGTATCCACAACATGGCTCATTTTCAGAACACATTTACAGAGCACCTCCTGGTGAATAATGCAATTAACCTCCTCCAATAAAGCTTTCCCTGTGGTTGTGCTCTTCATTGACTGCACTGAAGCAAGCTCCTCTGTCATTTCAAAGTCTGGGGTTACGCCTCGTAAGAATATCAACAACTGCGCCATGTCACGTGCATCACTGCTCTCATCCAATATCAAATACGTTTTTCACAACTTTGCTATCGCAAATTCTTTACGAGATCTGAGCATGATTCCGCGGGGCGTATTGAATCAGGTTGCGGGCCACATACGGCCCCCCCCCCGGGCCGGCCTTTACCCAGGCCTGTTCAAGATTATCTATATGTGCACAATTTACAGTAGGAGGTAGGATTGAGACTTGGGAAGCCAGTATGGGAACCCAAGCCAGCTTGTTTGGAGCTAAACCCTGCATATGTGTAATCTCTCCAGGAGCATGGTGGGCTGGTCACCAGTGGGGCTAACGCTTAGGAGGGTCATTTGGATTACTCACAATCAGGGCATGCTCACGGCCCATGGTAATGACCGTACGGTTGATGGTCCTGAGGAGACTGGCCACAATGTCCTGAATATGCTGGAATGTCTCACCCTGAGAAAGAGAGAGAGAAAAGAGAAAAGAGAAAAGAGAGAGAGAGAGAGAGAGAGAGAGAGAAGAGAGAGAGAGAGAGAGAGAGAGAGAGAGAGAGAGAGAGAGAGAGAGCAGGGTCATGAATCAGTTGGACCAAAAAGACACGTTCCTGTCAGTTTCTTGGATAGAATCATATGCATGCCCTAAACTGCGCTCACTACCATTGTTCATCGGCTCTTTTTTTTTTTTTTTTTTTTAGATCTCTGCCAAAGAAAATTCCCCAACCTTCTCCAACGCACTCCGTTTTCTCTCTCTCTGTGCCTCGCCAAAGTAATTCACTGTCCCCCGATACAAAATGTCCCCAAAGGAACAATAATAAAGTCAGTAACAGCCCCTGTCACCGCACATTTCTGACTGTTGCTTATATGTAGGGGTTCCCAAACTTTTCCCCTCAGGCCCGCCCCCCTTCCAGCATTGGGAAACATCAAGTGCCCCACCTGCACGCGCCATGTCGATTTCTATGGGCACAAGCACTGTTCATGACACAAACTGTTCACACCCCTCTTGTTGGCGGAGAGAACATTTTGCAGGTTTAAAGCTTATTACCTGCAATTCTACACAGTTTGTCATGGGACTCAGAGAAACATTTAGCTGTTTTAAATCTCATTTTCCTGCAATTCTATACATGTTGCCATGTCTAATGTGTAGTCATGTGACATGTGAGTGACTCAAACACTTATGAGGTAACATCAACCTAGCTAAAAACCTGTTAGCTGACATGGGCTAGTTGATCTGGACATTTCTGACAAGTTATACATAGCTCTCTAAGGTCCACAATGACTGACATGACAAGAGGAACCGATGACGCGCTACCCAATTTTTTTAAATTGCTCCTTGTGCATTCTACGATCACAACTTTCAAGAGTTAAAAAAACATGTTACTTCAAATCAAATGTTTTATTGGTCACATACACGTGCTGAGCAGCTGTAATTGCGGGTGTAGCGAAATGCTTGCGTTTCTAGATCCGACAGTGCAGTAATATCTAACAGTTTCACAACATATACCCAATTCACACAAATCAAAGTAAATTAATATATAAGAATATATAATTAAATGGATGAGCAATGTCAGAGTGGCATAGACTAAGATACAGTAGAATATAATTGAATACAGTAAATACATATGAGTATGCAACAAAAAAAAATGCAAGCATTATTAAAGTGACTAGTGTTCCATGAAAGTGGCCAGTAATTTTAAGTCAATGTATATAAGGCAGCAGTCTCTAATGTGCTAGTGATGGCTATTTAACAGTCTGATGGCCTTGAGATAGAAGCTGTTTTTCAGTCTCTCGGTCCCAGCTTTGATGCACCTGTACTGACCTCGCCTTCTGGATGATAACGGGGTGAACAGTGGCTCGGATGGTTGTTGTCCTTGATGATCTTGTCCTTCCTGTGACATTGGGTGCTGTAGGTGTCCTGGAGGGCAGGTAGTTTAGCCACTGTCTGCCCAATGTGATGCATTGGGCAGACTGCACTACCCTTTGGAGAGCCCTGTGGCTGTGAGTGGTGCAGTTGCCACACCAGGCAGTGATACAGCCAGACAGGATGCTCTCAATTGTGCATCTGTAAAAGTTTATGAGGTGGTTTTAGGTGCCAAGCCAAATTTCTACAGTCTCCTAAGGTTGAAGAGGCACTGTTGCGCCTTCTTCACCACACTCTCTGTGTGGGTGGACAATTTCAGTTTGTCAGTGATGTGTACGATGAGGAACTTTCCACGCCGAGGAAGCTTTCCACCTTCTCCATTGTGGTACGTTGATGTGGATAGGGGGGTGCTCTCTCTGCTGTTTCCTGAAGTCCTCGATCATCTCCTTTGTTTTGTTGACGTTGAGTGACAGGCTATTTTCCTGGCACCACACTCCCAGATCTCGTCAGGAGGTCCAGGATCCAGCTGCACAGGGCGGGGTTCAGACCCAGGTCTTCGAGCTTAATGATGAGATTGGAGGGTACTATGGTGTTGGATGCTGAGCTATAGTCAACGAACAGCATTCTTACATAGGTGTTCCTCTTGTCCAGATGGAATAGGACAGTGTGCAGTGCGATGGCGATCGCATCGTCTGTGGATCTATTGGGGAGGTAAGCATTGAAATGCGTCTAGGGTGACAGGTAAGCTAGTCGTTTAGTTCAGTTACCTTTGCTTTCTTGGGTACAGGAACAATGGTGGCCCTCGTGAAGCATGTGGGGACAGCAGACTGGGATAGGGAGAGATTGAAGATGTCCGTAAACACACCAGCCAGCTGGTCTGCGCATACTCTGAGGACGCGGCTGGGGATGCCGTCTGGGCCGGCAGCCTTGCGAGGGTTAACACGCATAAATGTCTTACTCACGTCGGCCACGGAGAAGGAGAGCCCACAGTCCTTGGTAGCAATGTGTTATCCTCAAAGTGGGCAAAGAAGGTGTTTAACTTGTCCAGAAGCAAGACATCGGTGTCCGCGACGTGGCTGATTTTCCTGTTGCAGTAAGTGATTGTCTGTCGACCCTGCCACATAAGTCTCTTGTCTGAGTCGTTGAATTGCGACTCCACTTTGTCTCTATACTGACGTTTTGCCTGTTTGATTGCCTTGCAGAGGGAATAACTACACTGTTTTGTATTCTGCCATATTCCCAGTCACCTTGCCATGATTAAATGCGGTGGTTCGCGCTTTCAGTTTTGCACAAACGGTTTCTAGTTCGTGTAGATTTTAATAGTCACAGTGGGTACAACATCTCCTATACACTTCCTGATAAAACTCAGTCACAGTATCAGTATATTTGTCAATGTTATTCTCAAAAGCTACCCGGAACATATCCCAGTCCGCGTGATCAAAACAATCTTGAAGCATGGATTCCGATTGATCAGTATACTCTACTATAAGACGCCTCCAACTTCGTTGTAAAGAATTTGGCACTACATCCAACTGGCATCACAACTGCAGACCACGTGTGTGGGCCCCATGATGGCGGTAGGGTTATCGTATGGGCAGGCATAATCTAAAGACAAACAACACAAATGCATGTAAATCAATGGTAATTTGAAGGCAAAGACATAGCATGATGAGATCCTGAGGCCCATTGTGAGGCCTATTTTTTTTCAAAAGGTATCTTTGACCAACAGATACATATCTAGATTCCCAGTCATTTGAAATCCATAGCTTTCCTCACATGAACTGTAAGTCAGTAAAATCAATGAAATTGTTGCATGTCACATTTATATTTTTGTTCAGTATATACAGTACCAGCCAAAAGTTTGGACACGCCTCCTCATTCAAGGGTTTTTCTTTATTTTTATTTTTTTACAATTTTCTACATTGTAGAATAATCCAAACTATTAAATAACACATATGGAATCATGCAGTAACCAAAAAAGTGTTAAACAAAAAATATATTTCATATTTGAGATTCTTAAAAGGAGCCACCCTTTGCCTTGATGACAGCTTTGCACACTCTTGGCATTCTCTCAACTAGCTTCATGAGGTGGAATGCATTTCCATTAACAGGTGTCCCTTGTTAATTTGTGGAATTTCTGTTTGAGCCAATCAGATGTGTTGTGACAAGGTAGGGGTGGTATACAGAAGATATCCCTATTTGCTAAAACCACCAAGTCCATATTATGGAAAGAACAGCTCAAATAAGCAAAAAGAAACATAAGTCCATCATTACTTTAAGACATGAAGGTCAGTCAATCTGGAAAATGTCAATTACTTTGAAAGTTTCTTCTGGTGCAGTCACAGAAACCATCAAGAGCTATGAGGAAACTGGCTCTCATGAGGACCGCCAGACGAAAGGAAGACTAATAGTTACCTCTGTTGCAAATAATAAGTTCATTAGAGTTAACTGTACCTCAGATTGCAGCCCAAATATATGCTTTACAGAGTTCAAGTAACAGACACATCTCAACATCAACTATTCAGAGGAGACCGTGTGAATCAGGCCTTAAAAACGGTTCTACCCAAACTAGTTCTAGCCATATCCACAGTGTGTATGTGCCAAAAGAGAGAGGAAGAATAATTGAATAATTAATGGAAAGGATGTGTGTGTGTGTCATCACAGTGTGTGTGGCCTGTCATGTATATGCATGATTTAAAGGGATTGATTTGGGGCAGGCAGGCATGATTAAATGAAATTAACATTTCTGACTTGAGTCACTGGATACAGTCAAGGTAAACAGAGCGGAGGTAGAGTGTCATCACACACACACACGCAGGTTTGATAGAAGCAGCTGTGCCTATAACTGAATGACTAAATCTGATTGCATTTTTTTTGTATCGTCTCTCTCCCCCAAACCCACACTCACGTTGACAAGCACACACAGACACCCTCGCCTCAGTAAATCAGAGGCACACAATGCTTCCTCTTCCTCAAACAAACTCTTTTTCACAACCCCTCCTGCAGCATCACACCCAAGCCCACTCACGTGCACCCACACACACAGTGTGTTATTCCCCAGGACATTCGCATCGGTCTCTCCCCTCTCTAGATCAAAGAAATGTTTGGCGTGACAACTTAATCAGGTACCCTCTAAATCCCCACGGCAATCACTCAGTCTGCAGCGCAGTGAGGAAGCATCTAGAGGAGAGAGATTGAGGAGATGAGAGAGAGAAGAGGGAGAGGAGAGAGATGGAGATGGAACGAGAGAGACAGAGGGGAAATAGGTATGGACAGGGGGAGGGAAAGAGAGGGGAGAGATGGTGAGAGGAGAAGGAGAGGAGAGAGATGAAAAAATAGAGGGGACGAGAGAGGAGACCGAAGAGAGACTGTGTAAATGAAATGGAGCACGCAGAACTATGCAAACCCCTGGCGATACCTTCTCTCTCCTCCATCGTTTGTCTTCTCTCCTTGCAAATTGTTTTCCTCTTTTCTTTTCTGTAACCTTCCGTACTCTTTCTCTCTCTTCCATCTATAAGTATTCCATTTTATCCACCCCATAATCCCTCTCTTCATCTCTCTATGAATTGTGGTTTAATGTATTATTCACCCCCCCCTCTTTCTTACTCACAGATCTAATCCCTCATATTTGCTCTTTTTGTCTATGAGACACCAGGCAGATTGACTTGTCTGTAATCTGAGTGTTGATACACAGGGGTCGGGAGATTTTATATTGGCACGGTTGCGTCTGGGACGGAAAAATAATCACTCCATATGTTGTAAAGCTCTCCCAAGCGCACCAAAGCCAGGACTCGCTAAGACTTAAGGGATTCAACGCAGTAGATTAAACTGCTAGAGGCAGAGAGGCTCTAAACCCGGAACACATACCGTACCTCTAGGCTACCTCTGTCTGTCTCTGTAAAGTCACAATTCACCCTCACACTCCCTTTAAGTTTATTTGCTTATCCGTCCCTCCATCTCCCTCTCTTTCTCTTTCCTTCTCTCCCTCTCCTTCTCCCCCAGCCCCTCTCACTCTCTCCATATTTTCTCAGGATTCATTAGTGCCAACAAAGTAGATAAAGGGAAAACAGTCATAACTTCCCTTCAAAGGCTCTGTGGGCTGTCAACAAATTGCTTAAGCAATTAACAAGCCGCTGTAGGATATTGAAGATGTGTGTTTGTTTTTCACTTTGTGAGTAGGTGGGTGCGTTGGATAACAGGTTGTACAACGTACGTGTCAGCAGGTGAGCTCAGTGATTGATCTACTAAACACTATGTCACTATGTGTGTGATTGGTAAGTGCCCCAGAATGAATCTTTCTGATGAATCAGTATCAATCAATCACATTTAAGTTATAACGCCCTTTTACATTTACATTTGAGTCATGTGGCAGACACTCTTATCCAGAGCGACTCACAGTTAATGCATTCATCTTAAAATAGCTAGTTGAGACAACCACATATCACAGCAAACACGTTTTCAGCAAAGTCAGTTAAGTGAGCCGTCTTGAAGTCCGACTGGTTAGGGTCAAGAACATCACTCTGAGAGAGATAGGGAGAAAGTTGGTCATAGACAGCACATTCAAGTGTTTTGGAAAGAAAAGAAAGAAGGGATACGGGTATGTAGTTTTTGACGTCAGAGGGGTCAAGGGTTGGTTTCTTGAGGAGGGGAACGACTCTGGCCAACTTGAAGTCAGAGGGGAAGCAGCCAGTGATAAGGGATGAGTTGATGTGAGAAGTAAGGAATGGGAGAAGGTCTCCAGAGATGGTCGTGAGAAGTAAGGAATGGGAGAAGGTCTCCAGAGATGGTCTGGAGAAGGGAGGAAGGGATGGGAGGAAGGGATGGGAGAAGGTCTCCAGAGATGGTCTGGAGAAGGGAGGAAGGGATGGGAGAAGGTCTCCAGAGATGGTCTGGAGAAGGGAGGAAGGGATGGGGTCGAGTGGGTAGGTTGTCACGTCGCTGGAATCACTAGTAGCAGGATTTCATCTGGAGAGAAAGAGGTCAAGGTGTAGAATAGTTCTGTGCGAGTGGGACCAATGGACTCAGTGGGTGGCGCAGTGGCCTAGGGCACTGCTGTGCCACCAGAGACCCCGGGTTCGAGCCCAGGCTCTGTCGCAGCCGGCCGCGACCGGGAGGTCCATGGGGAGACGCACAATTGGCTTAGCGTCGTCTGGGTTAGGGAGGGTTTGGCCGGTAGGGAAATCCATGTCTCATCGCGCACTAGCGACTCCTGTGGCAGGCCGCGCACAGTGTGTGCTAACCAGTTCGCCAAGTGCACAGTGTTTCCTCCGACACATTGGTGCGGCTGGATTCCGGGTTGGATGCGCGCTGTGTTAAGAAGCAGTGTGGCTTGGTTGGGTTGTGTTTTCGGAGGACGCATGGCTTTCGACCTTCGTCTCTCCCGAGCCCGTACGAGAGTTGTAGCGATGAGACAAGATAGTAACTACTAACAATTGGATACCACGAAAAAGGGGGTAAAAAGTGGCTCTAGCAGCATATACAGAGGAAGAGAAGGTAAAGCAGAGGGAGTGAAAGGATGATAGGTCCTGCGGAGGTTAAGTTTCACAGAACCCTGTTCTGTGAGCATGCTGTAAGCTACTCAGCCACGGAGGGGGAGGGGAGGGCTGTGTCGGAACGGGGAAAGTAAGAGTCAAAGGATCAAAGGAGGAGCAACAACTTTCAAAATACATAAATGCCTCATACCCTCTTGAAAACCTGAATGCTGACATGCAAAACATTGTGGGACTATATCAACAATGGACTAATAAAACAAATACCAAAAGATAGTTTTTAGGTGGAATGTTCCTTTAAGCTCAGACTATATCCAAGCATGGTGCTCTCTGATTGGTCAGTGTATCAGTAAGCTGTGTTCTGATAGGCTGTGTGTGTCTCACCACATTGTCTCTGCTGAGGACCTCCAGGATGTTGTTGAGCAGCTCTACGCTGTTCCTCCGGTCGTCATGAGGCCCCTGACCCATGTCCTTCAGCGTTTCGCTTAGCTCCCGAAGCATCATGGGTAGCAGGATGTCCCGGCACTCTGAGGGACACAACACATGTTCAGGACGGTCAAGTTCCATCCACATGGACAGACAACTCAAGCATGCACACACACACACACGCGGGTGGTCAAACAACAGTACACATGCAGTATGCAGGGAGTCTAAAACTGCACAACCACACACAACACTTAAAGTCAATACTCTCCCCTCTCTACTCCCTCGCTATTTTTCCTCACCTCCCTCTCTCTCTCTCTCTCTCTCTCTCTCTAGCCTTAGGTAGACTCAGCACATTAAAAGCTCATTTAGGCAGAATCTCGTTAGAGTCATTATTAACAGAGAGTAGACAAGGCCTGCTGAGACAGACTGGGTCAGACCAAGCACTCAATCACTGCACTGAGAAAGAGAGAGAGGACAGGTGGGAGAGGGATAAGTGAGAGGGAGGAGAGGAGAGGGGAGACAGGGTTAAGAAAGAGGAAGAGGAGGCGAGAGGAGGAGGGAGAAGGGAGGGGGGAAAGAAAAGGAGCGATGGAGGACACTGCCAAAAGAAATGAACACAGCTCAGTGATACAGAGAAAGACGGCATAAACCGAGGGAGATAAATGGAGAAAGAACAACGGAAACTGCTACCGTTTATGTGAACAGCGAGAGTAAGAGATAAGGCATAGTGTCGAAACTCATCTTTTGTAAACATCTCCTAGCCAAACGGACCACTTTTCCCCTACACAAGTACTTCGCAAACATATTGGGCTACAATACAACCCAGCTGGCTGGTGATCCATGAAATAGTAAGTAAGTTAGCCTTGTCCAAGCCAGAATGGCCCATAGAGCACGAGTATATCTCGTGTTTCTGCAACGTGAAGCAGCTTGATGTACAAGCACACCTCCTGGACAGGACAGCAGTCTGTCATGGGGACATGACACAGACTGAGACAACATTTATTAAACACAGGTGAGAGGCAGAGATGGGGTGAGGGGGTGAGAAGGAGCTCAAATATATTTTTTTAAAGTGCTGCCAGGTTCTCCAATCAGTGTTACTGTACCAGCCAAAACCAAAACAACAAAATTACACAGCAAAGCCATTTTCAAGGCCAGGCCACTTCAACTGTGTGTGAGTGTGTGAGAGTGTACTGAGACAAAGATGGTCCCATATGTATTTCACCAAGACACAAATAAAGGGATTGGATGGTGAACAACAGGTCTTGTGAGATACATTGAAATAAGATCAATTGAAATGCTAAACTTTGGCTCGAGGAGACCATTTCTAATCTTCACCCACCAAGTACACACCAGGGTTGTGCTCAATTCAGAATTTTGGAATTAAAACTCAAATTGAATTGGATACAGCCCACAGGATCATTTGAGTTTGAGTGGCAGAAAGTGGAATTCAACGCAGTGCAATTAAAATAAATTCCACACAGAACATGAGAGTTTCATTGAATCTGACAGGTCAGAATACAGCATATCTGTCACGCCCTGATCTGTTTCACCTGTCTTTGTGCTTGTCTCCACCCCCCACCTGTCTTTGTGCTTGTCTCCACCCACCACCTGTCTTTGTGCTCCACCCCCCACCAGGTATCTCCTATCTTCACCCATTATGACTGGAACGAATTGCAAAAATAGCTGAAGTTGGAGACTTATATCTCCCTCACTAACTTTAAACATCAGCTTTCTGAGCAGCTAACCGATCGCTGCAGCTGTACACAGTAATATATGCCATTTAGCAGACGCTTTTATCCAAAGCGACTTACAGTCATGTGTGCATACATTCTACGTATGGGTGGTCCCGGGGATCGAACCCACTACCCTGGCGTTACAAGCGCCATGCTCTACCAACTGAGCTACAGAAGGACCCATCTGTAAATAGCCAATCCAATCTACCTAACTCATGCCCATATTGTTTTTATTTACTTTTTTGCTCTTTTGCACACCAGTATTTCTACTTGCACATCATCATCTGCACATCTATCACTACAGTGTTAATTTGATAAATTGTAATTACTTCGCTACTATGGCCTATTTATTGCCTTACCTCCTCACGCCATTTGCACACACTGTATATAGACTTTTTCCATTGTGTTATTGACTGTACGTTTGTTTATTCCATGTGTAACTCTGTGTTGTTGTTTGTGTCGCACTGATTTGCTTTATTTTAGCCAGGTCGCAGTTGTAAATGAGAACATGTTCTCAACTGGCCTACCTGGTTAAACAAAGGTGAAATAAAATCAATAAAAAATGATTCCCTGTGCATTTATAACTGCGTTTTCTGTTTGTCTGTTCGTCTTGTCCCATCAAGTCCTACCAGCGTGTTCCCGTGTTTCCTGTGCTCTAATTTGAGTTGTTCCTAGTCTTCCCAGTTCTGACCTCTCTGCCTGTCCTGACCCTGATCCTGCCGTTCTGTACCTGCCTGACTCTGATTTGAATTACGACCTACCTTTCGCCTGACCCTTGTACTGTAATAAACTCTGAGACTCGTACTATCCGCCTCCTGTGTCTGCATCTGGGTCTTAGCCTGAGCCGTGATAGTACGAACTGGCCCTGACTGACCCAGCAGACCCGGACCAGCTCCGCAACACTGCCTCCTCCCAAGGAGCCTCCATTGGAAGACACAAGGAGTTACTTCAAAACCTTATAAGGAAGGACTCCAGAACTTGGCAGAATGCCACGACTGCATTTTCAGTGCATTGCTGGAGCAATTCCGTGGATATTCTACTAGACACCAAGCCTCTACAGTAACCCCCCAGACTCTCAATAACCCCGATATCAGCCTCTATGGTAACCCACAGACTCTCAGTAACCCCGCTACCAGTGGCACTTCTCTCCAGCCTATCCCGGCTACACGGGAGATCCAGAAACATGCTAAGTGTTTCTCTACCAGTGCTCCCTCATCTTCGAGCTGCAGTCCTCTTCGTTTCCCTTGGATCACTCGAAGATAGCGTATCTTATTATGTTGATGTCCAGGGGGGCTCTCGCCTGGGTGACAGCGGTGTGGGAGCAACAATCCACCGTTTGCCTCACTCTGGAGGAGTTTGTGGCGGAGGTTAGGAAGGTGTTTGATTATCCGTTGTCCGGGAGAAAAGCTGCAAGGAAGCTACCATAGTGTTGCAGACTGCACGGTAGGGAGTGTTCATTCATCTGCCTCTCCCGCTCTTCTTTGTAGAGAAGAAGGACAAAGCCCTGAGCCCATGTATCGACTACCGGGGCCTTAAAGACATCGCAGTTAAAAAACGCTAGCTCTGTGTTTCTGTCAGGACCCGGTTACGAACCCGGGTCTCCGGAGTGAGAGACAGTCACTTAATCAACTGAGCCACGAATAGTCGGCAGAACCCAGAAGATGAGGCAGACACAGCAGTACTTGAGACAGTGTATTTAATGAAGTAAAAAGTGAAGTTCTTCAGGAAAACATGTAACTCCACAACCTCAAAAGGAATCCTACAAGAACAAAGGAAATCCTCCAAGACAAAAAAGGTAAATCCACAAGGTGGAAGGTAAAGCACAAAAAGCCTCAAAAGATACTCAAAAAACAAACAAACAAGAACAAAAAACAGAATTCCACAAGAAAGTCCACCGGGATCAACAAGAGTTCTCAGAGTACTAGGGCTGGGTGCTAACATACAAACACAGAGCATAGAACAGAGGAAAACAAAGAGTTTAAATACAATCAGGGGAAACGAGGCACAGGTGCAAATAATAATGGGGATCAAGGGAAAACAAAAGGTCAAAAGGCACAATGGGGGCATCTAGTGACCAAAAACCGGAACAACCCTGGCCAAATCCTGACAGCTAGTAGGCACTATGAGTACTTGGTTATGCCATTTGGACTGACAAACACTCCCGCTGTGTTCCAGGCCCTGGTCAACGATGTGCTCCGGGACATGCTGTACCGGTTAGTGCTTGTCTACCTTGACGACATCCTTTTCTTCCCGTTCAACTCAAGAGCATGTCCTCCACGTCGAGAACTCCCCTCTGTCAAGAGGGCATTGGAGAAGTGGAGGCACTGGTTGGAAGGAGCGGAACACCCATTCTTAGTGTAGACTGAACATAAGAACCTGGAATATCTCCACACCGTCAAGTGCCTCAGCTCTATTCAGGGCCCAACGTGGTCCAAGAATGTGAAGCCTGATGCACTCTCAAATTTGAATAGCCCCGCTTTTACCCTGTCTGACCGCGAGACCATCCTCTCTACCTCCTGTCTGGAGGCTGTCCTCAGTTCTCGTTCTGTAAGGCGTTCTGCACCCTCATTGGGTTGTCGGCCAGCCTGTCCTCTGGTTTTCACCTCCAATCTAACGGCCAATCTCACAACCTGGAGGCGGCTCTTCGTTGCCTCTTCTCCGCTAACCCTACCACCTGGAGCAAGCAACTTGTGTGGGTGGAATATGCCCGTAACACCCTTCCCTGCTCGGCCACTGGTCTCTCGCCCTTCAAGTGTTCCTTGGGATATCAGCCCCTTCTCTTCCTTGAGCAAGAAGTCAGCACACACTATGCCCAGATGTTCGTCTGCCCAGATGTTCGTCTGCCTCTATCGCCGTACCTGGAAGAGAGCCCGGGCTGCTCTTCTGAAGAAAAAAATCCAGTAAGTGGAATGGCTTCAAACACATGGAATCGAGCTGCCCTCCCCAATTAAGTTCCCGCCGACCTCCTGTGGTATATTTGTATAGACTATACCTAATATAGAATATAATAGGCATTTGAATTTCACTGAGTTTAATTATATTTCCTTTCATTCAAATTCGAATTGCAATTCTGTATCCTGTCTACTACTTCAATTCAGCAATTCAATTCAAATTCAAGAATTGAATTGGAATTTGAGGCATTATCTATTCAATTCTAAATTGAGCATCACCCTGTTAGACACACAGACACGTACACATAGCCTGAAGTACTAATCTTTATTCAGTTCTAAAACTGGTGTTTACTCTGTTAGTCTCCGTGTTTGTGTATTCATGTGTGTGTGTGTGTGTGTGTGTGTGTGTGTGTGTGTGTGTGTGTGTGTGTGTGTGTGTGTGTGTGTGTGTGTGTGTGTGTGTGTGTGTGTGTGTGTGTGAGCGCATACACGATGTGTGTGTGGGTAGTGCTTGTGTATGTCTAATTAAGTAGAAATGGACAGCCATCTCTGGCTGGCGGGCAGTGGTGGTAACAGCCATGATAAATCAGCAGCCAGCTGAAAAGCTCCTTTCCATTTTTCATTTCACGCCACCGAGTCACAGCCAACACAATAAACTACCTAGCATGGTAATAAGGTGCCATTTCAATTACTATTTCTTCCTCCCCTCCCCTCCTCTCTCTCTCTCTCTATGGTTAGTTGTCATCCCTGGCTCAAAGTCAGATTGAGAAGGGGAGAATGAGATGGTAATAGGGGAGACCAACCCTGGAACAAACTGTTAAATGTACAGGGCGGAGAGGACTGGTGATAGGCTAACTCACTCTGACTGTGTCCTCCTGTCTGTCTGGTTTGTTGGACTGATAAGTGGATAGACAGAGAGTTCTGGATTAAGTGACTGATTTTATTTGTCATTATGCCGTGTCTGTCCTCTTCCTCAAACCCCACCCACAGACTGTACGATTTTAGCCATTTTATGCCATGAGTTTGCCATCCCAAAGAAATTGGTAGGTTTTGTCTGGTTCAGTGTGACAGGGTCTACATCTGCTGATTAAGCAATACTAAGTGGCGGGCCGTAGGTCCCGACAAAGTTCTGTCAGTGTCAGAATAGTCTTAACTTTATCGTGTTGTGTGGCTGGTATTACAATCAGATCCCAGTGACTGACCAATAGTCAGAATATAATAATATCTTTAAAACATTCACATGCCGTGCAAGAAGCAAGATTTTTGAGTTGGGACATATACAGTTTGTTTGTGAAGACTGTGCACACTTCCAGTGTTTCCGAACTCACTTCCCTTGTGCATAGGTATAGAGAGAGGCTTGCGCTGCTTGGGCTGGCACATTTCCCAGAATGACAAAACTCTATTCTTACTTCTCCACCCCCCCCCCTCACACACTCCCAAATTCATCACCCAACCGTTTCCATAGTAACTAATCATTGCATTTGGGATGGGTTCAGAGCTGTGATCAAAGATGATTTGGGCAGATCAGGTAGAACCCCACAGTATATGCTGCTAGTTCTAGCTGTTTTCGTTTGGGGTGCTCATATGCATTACTCATGTATAGAATCAAAATACACATACTGTAGGTATGGTCTCATACCAACATGGGCATTCAAACACACACACACACACAAAACACACACACACACACATATCAGGCATGACTACCATACTTATTATAATAATGTGGTAGATATTATTGTGGTTTCTTTCATAAGATAAAGCCCTGCAGGGACAGACATATAATTGCTCTGTTTATGATAAATATATTTGATTAATATCTCTGACTGACTTCTAATCTGCCTTTTTCACAGATGAATCTGTAGCTGGGGACATCAAGGACTGAACCAGTACACCTGCCACCCACCCACCCACACACACACACACCCACCCACACCCACAGACACTCACACACCACTCCAGATTCAGTAGCATAAAGGTTATACACATTTTCTATGGAACAGATGGGTGAATATGTGCCAATCACATATCTGTAATGTTGTTTACTATGCTGAATATATGGAATGCTGAGGTCACTCTGCTATGACTACCTACCAATAGCAGTGCACAATACTATATAGCACGCATGCACACTGAGTGTTCAAAACATTAAGAACACCTGCTCTTTCCATAGACATAGACACAGACTGGCCAGGTGAAAGCTTTGACCCTTATTGAAGTCACTTGTTAATTCCACTTCAATCAGTGTAGATGAAGGGGAGGAGACAGGTTAAAGGATTTTTAAACCTTGAGACAACAGAGACACGGATTGTGTATGTGTGCCATTCAGAGGGTCAACGGGCAAGAGAAAAGATTGAAGTGCCTTTGAACTGGGTATGGTCGAAAGGCAGTGTTGTAGTTCTCGAGCCCAGTCTTGGTCTCGAGTCTGGTCTCTGGACCACATGAGTGTCTCAGTCTTGTCTCAGTGTCAGATACATGTTTACTCGGTCTTGACTAGAGCGGGGTCAGAGTATAAAACTGCTTTTCCAGGCCAAATATCCCCACTCCTTTCATGACACATTAACATCTGACTGCCTATCGAATCCTGGACTTCCTACTTTACTCCTAACATTACTGTCCTTTACTTTAGTTGAAAAATATCCTTAAACTTTGTCAGAACTTCCTTAATTCGCTGGTAGGGAATAGTTGAGGAACAAGTTGAAGCACTAACTATTAGTAAGGGGACACTGGGGACCGAAAGTATGTGGACACCTGCTTGTCGAACATCTCATTGCAAAATCATGGGCATTAAAAAGGAGTTGGTACCCCCTTTGCTGCTATAACAGCCTCCTCACTTCTGGGAAGGCTTTGCTGCAGGGACTTGCTTCCATTCAGACACAAGAGCATTAGTGAAGTTGGGCACTGATGTTGGGCGATTAGGCCTGGCTCACAGTCGGCGTTCCAATTCATCACAAAAAGGTGTTAGATGGGGTTGAGGTCAGGGATCTATGCAGACCAGTCAAGTTCTTCCACACCAATCTCAACAAACCAATTAATGAACGATTTATTGAAGCTTCCGATGAACAGTTCTTGTGCTGCCACATGTGATAGATATCATTGTATGTGTGACGCACACAAAATGTATGGTCACATTTGTGCTTATGTATTGTTTATTTGTATTGGGCAAGAATACTTTTACTGAAATCTCAGTCCTCCAAAGTTTCGCCATTGCAGTGTATTTAGAATATTGTTGGCCAATAGGGGACAGTTAAACGTGTTTGCTTCACACTGGGACTATATGCGATCCTGCACCTGTGTGTCCTCATACAGCGACTTGCAGAAGAACTCGCCCCCTTGGCATTTTTTCAATTTTGTTGCCTTACAACCTGTAATTCAAATTAATTTTTTTTTGGGGGGGGGGTTGTTTCATTTGATTGTCTACCATTTGATTGCCTACCACAAAGTGCCTACCACTTTGAAGGTGCAAAATATTTTTATCGTGAAAAATAAGAAATTTGACAAAAGAACAGAAATGTGAGTTTGCATAAATATCCCCCCCAAAAGTCAATACTTTGTAGAGACGCCTTTTGCAGCAATTACAGATGCAAGAGTCTTGGGGTATGTCTCGATAAGCTTGGCACGTCTAGCCACTGGGATTTTTGCTCATTCTTCAAGGCAAAACTGCTCCAGCTCCTTCAGGTTGGATGAGTTCCACTGGTGTACAGCAATCTTTAAGTCATTCCACAGATTCTCAATTGGATTGAGGTCTAGGTTTCGACTAGGCTATTCCAAGACAAGTAAATGTTTCCCCTCTTGCTCCTACCTGGCACGCAGGCGTCCCATCTAGACATCTGGAAATGCAAATGCGCTACGCTAAATGCTAATAGTACTAGTTAAAACTCAAACGTTCATTAAAATACACATGCAGGGTATTGAATTAAAGCTACACTCGTTGTGAATCCAGGCAACAAGTCAGATTTTTAAAATGCTTTTCGGCGAAAGCATGAGAAGCTATTATCTGATAGCATGTAACACCCCAAAAGACCCGCAGGGGACGTAAACAAAATAATTAGCATAGTTGTCGCTACACAAACCGCACAAATGAAATATAAAACATTCATTACCTTTGACCATCTTCTTTGTTGGCACTCCTAGATGTCCCATAATCACTATTGGGTCTTTTTTTAAATTAAATCGGTCCATATATAGCCTAGATATCGATCTATGAAGACTGTGTGATAAACGGAAAAAAATAGCGTCTTATAACGTAACGTCATTTTTTACAATTAAAAAAGTTGACGATAAACTTTCACAAAACACTTCGAAATACTTTTGTAATGCAACTTTAGGTATTAGTAAACGTTAATAAGTGATCAAATTGATCACGAGGCGAAGTATATTCTTTAGCTGTCCGTCCGGAAATAATGTCCGGGTAAATCGCAACCAAAATATCCGGTCGGAGACCGGAAGAAATGCGCTGCCTTGACAAGACTCTAGACAACGTGTGGAAGCTGTAGGTATTGCAACCTCAGCCCCATTAAATGTGGTTCACCTTTATCAATGGGTTCAAGTCGCGCATGGATATATTTTTCCATTTTCAGTGATCAGATTTTCCTGCACTTTTCGATGAAACGCACATTCTGTTATAGTCACAGCCGTGATTTAACCAGTTTTATAAACGTCTGAGTGTTTTCTATCCACACATACTAATCATATGCATATACTATATTCCTGGCATGAGCAGCAGGGCGATGAAATGTTGTGCGATTTTTAACAGAATGTTCAAAAAAGTAGGGGGTAGGAGTAACAGGTTAAACCACTCGTGTTGCTTTAGCAGTATGCTTAGGGTCATTGTCCTGCTGGAAGGTGAACCGCCGTCCCAGTCTCAAATCTCTGGAAGACTGAAACATGTTTCCCTCAAGAATTTCCCTGTTTTTAGCGCCATCCATCATTCCTTCAATTCTAACCAATTGACAGTCCCTGCCGATGAAAAACATCCCCACAGCATGACGCTGCCACCAGCATGCTTCACTGTGGGGTTGGTGTTCTCAGGGTGATGAGGTGTTGGGTTTGCGCCAGACATGGCGTTTTTATGATGGCCAAAAAGCTACATTTTAGTCATATCTGACCAGAGTACCTTCTTCCATATGTTTGGGGAGTTTCCCACGTGCCATTTGGTGAACACCAAACATGTTTGCTTGTTTTTTCTTTAAGCAACGGCCTTTTTTTGGCCACTCTTCCATAAAGCCCTGCTCTGGGGAGTGTATGGCTTAAAGTGGTCCTATGGACAGAAACTCCAATCTCCACTGTGGAGCTTTGCAGCTCCTTCAGGGTTATCTTTGGTCTCTTTGTTACCTCTCTGATTAATGGCCTCCTTGCCTGGTCTGTGAGTTTTAGAGAATTTAATGTTTCAACTGTGATGTTTAAGAACTTTGTAATTGTGGTACTGTAAAAGTTAGAAAAGCTGCTAGCTATTGGCTAGCTCCGGTTAGCTTTTGGCTAGCTCCGGTTAACTTTTGGCTAGCTCTGGTCAGTTGGTTGCTAGCTTCGGTTACCTCTATGCTACCTTGGTCAGTCGTTTTCCAATAATTAGCATTACACTGTGTGAATTTATTTTGAGCATGGGTATAAAGTAACTTCTAATGAGTTACACCAGTCTTTAAAGGCGTTCATGTTTTAGAATATCTTATGGGGCTATAGTGGGCAACAGTGAACTACATTATTATAACCTAAACAGGTGAATTTTTTACGACCTAAACAGGTCTCTTTTTACGCTTCTGCTACTCTCTGTTCATCATATGTGCACAGTCACTTTAACGATACCTACATGTACATACTACCTCAATAAGCCTGACTAACAGGTGTCTGTATGTAGCCTTGCTACTCTTTTTTCAAATGTCTTTCTACTGTTGTTTTATTTCTTTACTTACCCCCCCACACACACACACTTAGGGGCATAAATGTAAAGAATTTTAGGATGTGAATTGGATTGCAATATAATATTTGTTATGTGTAAATTGATGTATTTTTGATACGTTTATGAAATAATAATGTCAGGGATTTATGAGACAAATTATTAAACACCCTTAAAAAATACAACGAAAAGACATAAAAAGACAATTTGCACTGTTGAATAAAAGAATTGAGAACCTTTGAAAGAGAAGCCACGTTCTCCTGTTTCATCATTTATCCTGTGTTACAGGAACTATTATCTGCTGCACCAGTCCCAAAACTGGGACCTGCAACATATCCAGATGGCATTTTAATTTATTTATCTGTACCAGAACATTCTCTGTCATTTATTTTACTACTGTATAAGGATTCAAAGTCAGTTGGGAGAAAAAGGAAAATGGGCATTATTTCAGTTAATAAAAAAGATTGAATCTGATGTTCAAAGATGGAGATCTCTCCCTATTTCTCAAAATGAACATGTTGCGATGGTTAATTTATTTAAATCCAGACCATGCCGGTTTCAATTCTATCTAATTTTTTTTTATATAATAAATGGCCTGCTCTCAAACTTCGTTTGGAATTTAATGACCTCAAGAGTCAAATGGACTGTTTTACACTTACCCTGTAAAGCTGAAGGTCTTGGACTACCTCAAATGAAGCTGTATTACTGGGCTGCTCAACTGGTTTCACTTAAACAATGGACAGCAGACTATCCTTGTGCATGGAGGGGAATCGAAGCCATGAGTGTAATACCTTATGATCTAAAAAACTACTTCGGGTCCAAGGCGTTGAAGAGCAAAAAAAGCTGACAATGCAATGATTCTCAATTCCATTCGTATTTGGGAAAATGTACATCCCTTCATGAGGTGGAAATAACCAATATCGCTAAGTACCCCTATTTGGAATAACCCCACCTTACCTCAAGTGCTCAATGAAAACACCTTTAAGTCCTGGTTCCAAAGTGGCATAATACATGTTGAACACGTGTACTATGCCCGACCTCTGCTGTCATTCAATCAATTACAAGGAAGATGTGGATTATCCAAAGGCGATTTCTTTACGTTCTTACAACTCAGAAGTCTCTTCCACAGAATCTGGATGAACCAAAGGTATCTGGCATAGACAGAAATACTGAAAGAAGCTGCTACGCCAAAGAAGTTAATTGCCAAATTATATAAAGTGTTGACTGAAACTCTACCTGATGGTTCAGAACTTATAAGGAAGAAATTGAAGAGAGCCACTGGTCACGGACATGTGTACTGCAATTTGAGATTGTTCATAGGACTTACTACACTCCTGCCAGAAGGAATGTAATGTAATCAGAAAAGTCACATCTCTGCGGGAGTTACAAAAAGCACCATGGAACCCTATGCTGTGGTCCTGTGATAAACTGATGCCATTCTGGGATCATGTATGCGCTATCATGTCATTGGGTGTGTCAATTTATATCCATCCATCTCCACGATTTTGTCTGTTGGGAAATTTAAATATTGGGGCTACATTTCTTTTTGTATATACAGTATATATATTATTTCACCTTTATTTAACTAGGCAAGTCTGTTAAAGAACAAATTCTTATTTGCTATGACGGCCTGCCAAAAGGCAAAAGGCCTCCTACTGGGACGTTCCAGTTGCTAGCTGCAGCAAACTGAAAATATGAGCGACCCAGGGATGTGTGTGCTTTGGGGAACTTTAACAGAATGTGACTGGCAGAACTGGTGTTATATGTGGAGGATTAGGGCTACAGTAGATATCTCAGATAGTGAGGCCTACGAGGGTTTCATAAATAAGCATCAACCAGTGGGTCTTGCGATGGGTATACAGAGATGACCAGTTTACAGAGATGACCAGAGTAGTATAGATTGCAGTGATGTGTCCTATAAGGAGCATTGAAACGTTTTGTAATGAAACGTTTTGTAACAATGTATAGCCAACAATTGGAATGGCTCATATGTACCCTCGATAACACACTGGAGGACGGAACTATCTAGCTACATACCGTTGGATTTTGTATACCGTAATATTGAAAGTCTTAAATAGCCGCCTGTGCCTTTTAATAGCCGAGCCACGGCACACATTTCAGCAAATAAACGGCTGTTTAAAATAAACATCCAGTCTAAATTAATTGTTTACAAGGTTACCATGACTTAGTTATGAGGTTTAATGTTTAATATGTTACACTAAATAATTCAGTAAAGACTCAAAAGAATGATGGCAATCATCCGTTTTTTTATCGCCTGTAAGAAACTGTAAGAAACTGCTAGCCTGTAAGAAACTGCTAGCCTGTAAGAAACTGTAAGAAACTGCTAGCCTGTAAGAAATTGTAAGAAACTGCTAGCCTGTAAGAAACTGTAAGAAACTGCTAGCCTGTAAGAAACTGTAAGAAACTGCTAGCCTGTAAGAAACTGTAAGAAACTGCTAGCCATTGACTGCTAACAGCTGAGATCTGCTAGCTAACTGGCAAGCACAAAAAACAGTCAACAACTTCGGGAGGACAGACCCCAAGAAATTGTCCGATCACCCTCTAGTGGCAAAAGTAAGAATTGGCGGAAATGCGCAGTCAAAGAGGACTCCTGATATCTCCAGGACTGACACGTAGAATTTTTGTATCTCATCTGTTGTTGTCTAGTACTGTCTTTTTACTAGATAGGGCCATCTACTTTAAGTGCTGCCTGTCTTCCCAGTAGCCTACTTGGTATGTGAACTGCTGACTGCTATTACCTTGAAGATGATCATTGACACATCAACCAGGGCAATTTGTGAATGATGTTGTTTTCGTAATCAGTAGCTGCATTGGAGGGGGAGTGGTTTCTCCTCTTCTCGGCAATCAGCAATTAGTACCGGGAGGTGTGCTCTTCACCTTTGCAAGGCAATTAGCAATTAGTATTAGTACTTCAGTCTCGACAGTTTTCTCCGTGGCAGCTGTAAGCGGTGGTCTCTTCGCAAAAATAAGGCGGTCGCCGAAACAAAGGCGGTTCTGTCGAGTTATTCAAGGAAGTAAAAAGAGGAACGCTCCACACCACTCTCTCACTTTAGTATCTTAACTAGTTATTGTCGGATGATCTCATTTTGTTATTTTGTAGCTTTGACAACTATGTGTGTGTTTTCCATACCTATCTTCTCTTCTCCCTACAGGCTATATAGACGCTCCCCACCTCTTGGCTGCAACTGTTCTAATTTAGTGTATCCTGCACTCACAACCCATGTGGAATTCCTGGTCTCTGACTGCTGATCTGCGAACAAGAACGCTGAGTTCATCTCAGCTTATGCTGCCCTTCAGTCCCTTTTGTGCCCGAGCCATGGATCCCCCAGAGAACACTGCTAGTCCAGCTGCCCGCTCTTCATCTGACTACGTTTTCTCTCACAGTCTGAGAACATCTGGTTATCCCTGTGGTGGCACAGGGCTACTCATTTCTCCTAATAGGAGATGTGTCTTTTCTCCCTCTCTCACCTGTCCATCTGCTCATTTGAATTCCATGCTGTCACTGTCACTTGTCCACTCAAGCTTAACATTGTTGTCATCTATCAACCCCCGGGTGTCCTTTACTCAATGAGCTTGACACCTTGGTAAGCTCATTTCCTGATGATGGCTCACCGCTCTTCGTACTTGGCGACTTCAACCTTCCTCCTGTCTCGGCCCTCCCCTCCTGCTCCGTGGCTGAGTGACTTATTGAGAGCTTACAGAACAGGGCTGCGGGCAGCTGAGCAAAAATGTAGGGAAACTAAACTTCTGGAGGATCTATCATCCTTTCACTCTCTTCTCTCTATCTTCTCTTCCTATGTATCCACTGCTGACGCCACTTTATATCAATGTACATTTCAAGCTTCTAACCCTAGGAAACTATTTTCCACACTCTCCTTCCTTAAACAAATAAAAAACAGACTCGTTGTTTCATTTAGTCTTTTTCCCTAATCTCTCAGTTTTTTTTTCTACCATCTCATCCACTATTGATGTGCTCAATCTGTCACTGTGACTGTCTGACGTCAGAATAATTTGGCTAAATTGTGCCGTAATGCTTCTCGTGAATGTAATTTAATTATGGGGAAACCAGAACCAGATTAACCCTTATGAAACACGTGTGTGTGTGTGTGTATATATGCATGTGTGTATGTGCGTGCTTGTGTACGTGTGTACAGTATCTGCCTGCAGGCTCCTTAATCCATGGAACATATGTCAAATAAATCTAGAGGGGAGAAAATCCAATCTGTTCAAATGTTACCTGCGGTCCATGGGTCCAACTGTGTGTCATCAACCCTAGGACAGAGACAACCAGCCCAAGAAACACACACACATTGCAAAATCACATACACATACACATAAATATCTCCCCCCGGTCACACGCACACTATTCCATCTCTCCCCTGTCACTCAGTGTGTCCCCAGTGAATGGTGGGAGGCAGGCAGGTAGATTAAATATGTATTGGGAGGCAGTGATAGCAGACCAGAAGCCATTAGCTGGTATAAATGTATAATTTTCCCTCCTGCATATTTCACTGGCCTAAATGCTCCCACCACAAACAGGCCTACATTTACAATGCCAAATACATCTTAATTAAAACGAGAGTCAGCCCTCAATTAGGGCTGAGTCTCTGGATTGAGATGGAATGAATTAATAAATAAACAGATAAACAAGGCAGTCAAACAGGGAACCTTGGAATTGTGTTTTTATGCAGGGTGACGGGCATAGAGAGAGTCAAAGGTCAGCTGATGGTATGCGGAATGATTAGGGCTTGATAATATATACATGAACTTTGTGTGTATCTATCCAGCTAACAAACACAGAGGTCAATCTCTCTCTCTCTCTCTCTCTCTCGTCACGCTATCTGCCCCACTATCCCTGTCATCCTCTCTCTCTCGCTCTCTCTCTCCATCAACAATTTTCTTTAATCTCTCCCCCTTCTCTCTACATTGCCCTTACCCTCACTCACTCCCTCCCTCCCTTCCTCCATATCTCCCTCGCTCCCCCCTCCCTCTCCCTCTCTCCCCTCCCTTCCACCACTCCCTCTCTCCCTTCCTCTCTATCTCCCCCCTCCCTCTCCCTCTCTCCCCTCCCTTCCGTCTCGCCCTCCCCTCCACTCCCTCTCTCCTCTCTCCCTGTATTAATGCAGTGTGTGGTGGTTGGTGACTCTGGGTACAGTGACAGTTGGCCATCGGCTGCAGGGTGCCCGGAGCCCTGGGGGAATTAATCAACGCCACAATAATCAATATGGGAGGAGTGTCCAGGCCGAGCCGTGTCGCGCCACGTCAAGCTCCCCGTTATTCTACCCGCTCCTCTCCCCCATTCACCCACAATACCAGGCAGCTAATGGCCACGGCTGACTGATGACTCACCCACGGCAACGTCGAGCAAAAACAACATTGATAATCATCAACGGCAAACCGGCAACGGAACACACACACACACAACAAAACAAACACACACACACACACTGCCCAGTTACAACATCATCCGTCACCCGGAGACAAAGATGGGCCAGGGAGTGAGAAGCAGGGAGGAGAGAGGATGGGGGTGTTAGGTGTTACGGGGATGAAGGGGAGGGGGGTAGATGTCTGTTTAACTGCCAACAAGCTTCTTCTGCTGCTGCTGGGCTCTCTCTCTCTCCATCTGCTTTCTCTCGCTCTCTTTCTGATCTCTCTCTCCTTCTCTCTAACATATTCATGCAGATATCAGTTTAAAAACAAACAGCAGAGCGATGACAACAAAAGCAATCTGTCAGTTGTGTCTGGCGTTGTGGCGACAGCTCGGACCACTTATCAGGAGCCAATTAGAGAACAGTAGCACCCAGAGTCTTCCATCAATCTGACTGGGGGGCCACTTAGGGAGTCGATTTGCCACTTATCACACCACTACAGGCCAGTAAGGCCTTCATAATATATTCTGAGTGGAGAGAAGGCGAGGGAGTGAAGTGGGGTTGTAGTGTGTTTAAATGGTGATGTAGGATGTTCTCATAATAGTCAAGGTTGTATGACCTTGCATCTGACATTGGGCAGACCCTTCTCTATCTACCCAAATAGGCCGAGTTTTAGCCTCTTTCTAGATGAGGTGTGCGATTGGTTGGCTGCTCCTATGGTAGTTAACATAGAGGTCAGTCATTGGTCCGTTGTCTAGCATGGAGGTTTGTCTTACCCTGTTTTTCGAAGAGTTTGCTGCTGACGATCTCGGCCATGGAGGACACCTTCTGTTTCTGCAGTTTGTCAGCAGGGATACAGGTGTAGAATTCATACAGCAACTGACTGGAGAGAGGAAAGGAGGCATGGAGTGAGGAAGAGGCGGAGGGGTGTGGAGAGAGGAGAGAGGGGGTGTGGAGATAGGAGACAGGGAGAGAGAGGGGGTGTGGAGAGAGAAAGAGGCGGGGGTGTGGAGAGAGGAGAGAGGGAGAGAGAGGGGTGTGGAGAGAGGAGAGAGGGAGAGAGAGGGGGTGTGGAGAGAGGAAGAGGGAGAGGGGGTGTGGAGAGAGGGAGAGAGAGGGGGTGTGGAGAGAGGAAGAGGGAGAGGGAGGGGGTGTGGAGAGAGGGAGAGAGAGGGGGTGTGGAGAGAAGAGAGAGGGAGAGAGAGGGGGTGTGGAGGGAGGAAGAGGGAGGGGGTTTGGAGAGAGGAAGAGGGAGAGAGAGGGGGTGAGGAGAGAGGAAGAGGGGGGTGGATAGAGGAGAGAGGGAGAGAGAGGGGTGTGAAGAGAGGAGAGAGGGAGAGGGGGGTGGAGAGAGGAAGAGGGAGAGGAAGAGGGAGAGGGAGAGGGAGGGGGTGTGGAGAGAGGGTAAAGGGAGAGGGAAAGGGAGAAAGAGAGACAGTGAAATGAAAATGAAAGGAAAGGGTGAGAGAGGGTGGGGAAGTGGAGAATTAGATCAATTGTTCAGCAAGGCTAGAAGAGCAATATTGCAAAGTCTCTAGCTACCGTTTTAATTAAACACTTTCATTTCAATTGTAAACACGTAGCACGTGGGTTGATTCCATGTAGAGTAATAGTCTTTTCTCCTTTTTCCGACGCGTTTGTTTAATCTTTTACGAATCAGGTATTTGAAGCAGTTGAAATTACACATGTAAGTCAGAACTAGACATTAACTGCCATTCTGACCTGAGCAGGCTCGGGAGAGAAGAGATACAGATACAGATACACAGCACAGAAACTAGAGATGTGTCCCAAATGGTATATTTCCCCACTGGTGTTCCCGGGTAACCCCCACAGAGGGTTACAGTCAAATCATTTTCTCAGTAATCCTCCAAGATGTCATTCATAAACCTTTTTCATTTCCATATGTACTAGGAAACTAAGTGGGTTTTTTTCTTCTTCTTGGGCATCGGGAAAGTAACTGAAAAAGTGCCTCAGGTCTTGAAAAAATAACAAATTGAATTGAAAGTAAGGGGATATCGGTGAACACGTGTTGTGGGCAAGGCTACGATGGCGCCAGTGCAATGAGTTGAGTTTACTCAGCTTACAGAAGCACCTATCAGTCTGAGTGCCTGATCGTTTATCGAATCAGATATTTGAAGCAGTTGAAATTACACATGTAATTCAGAACCAGACATTAACTGCCATTCTGACCTGAGCAGGCTCGGGAGAGAAGAGAGTTTATGAGCTATGAGATTTATTTTAGTGTTGTTAAGTACTTAAGTAAAAAATACTTTAATGTACTATTTAAGTTGTTTTTTGGGGTATCTGTACTTTACTTTACTATTGATATTGTTGACTACTTTTACTTCACTTACATTCCTAAAGAAAATAATGTACTTTTTACTCCATACATTTTCCCCCAACACCCAAAAGTACATGTTACATTTCGAATTCTTTGCAGTACAGGAAAATGGTCCAATTCACACACTTATCAAGATAAAATCCCTGGTCACTCCTACTGCCTCTGATCTGGCACTCACTAAACATAAATTATTCATTCGTAAATGATGTCTGAGTGTTTGGAGTGTGCCCCTGGCTATCCATACATTTTAAAAACAAGAAAATGGTGCCGTCTGGTTTGCTTAATATAAGGAATGTGAAATGATTTATACTTTTACTTTAGATACTTAAGTCTATTTTAGAGACTACACTTACTTTTGATGCTGAAGTACATAACAAAACCAAATACATTTAGACTTACACTCAAGTATTATCTTACTGGGTGACTTTCACTTGTGCTTGAGTCATTTTCTATTAAGGTATCTTTACTTTTGGGTACTTTTTCCAACACTGACTGAGTGTACAAAACATTAAGAACAACCCCCCCCCCCTAGCCAGACCTTGTGAAAACAGATGAGCCAAACTCGCGAACTAGCGACGGACACTAATGACGAGACAAGGTGCTGTCACCCTCAGCCCGGAATCCAATCAAATAAGAATGAAATGAGCCAGTTACAAAGTCTCGGCAGCTTCTTAGGGAGATTGAGCATGGGGGCATCCATTCTGCAGATCCATTTATTAATGTGGTTGACACAGTACTTTCATTAGCTCGATGAACAACAAATTAAATGATAATGCCAACCACTTTTCAGACAGTAGAGAGAGCTGATCCGTGGCGCATCGCGTGCTAATTAGGCTCTCTAATTTCAATCTAATTACAAATTGAAAAATCATGCTATTGTATTATATAAGGCTGTCTGTCCTACAGAGGCCCACGTCCCAACCCTCCTAGGCGCGGACCTGCTGGGTGTTTGTGTTCATTTATTAAACCAAAGTTATGGCTCTCCCGTAAGGACCCCAGAGCACTGCAATAAACCGTTGAAATATCACCATTAAGATCTTTAGGGCATTTCTTCCTCGAGTCACTGTTAAGATTATTGTTTGTGGTTCGTTGAGTCTACAGTACATCACCTTGATTGTTGGTGCGTATGTGTTTGGTCTGTTCTTGCCACGATCATTCTGGTGCAGGTGGCCAGGTGTTTTAGGTAACACCTCCATGACATTGTGTTGACACTCAACCACTCCAGAGATACAACAGACCAGACAGGTTTGGACTGTCTGAACAGAGTTCCACACACCCAGAAAAAAACACACCCCCACACACATATACACACACACACACACTCACCTCAGAGAGTCTCAGACACAGGTCATGGGAAGGTCAGGCCTGAAATAAAGATGTTGTGGTTTGCTGGAACCAAACGTCTGTCTGCCATAAGGAGACTCGAGACCCATTTCATTATAAAGCTAAAAGGTCTGGGGATGTGGTAGAGTCACTTCTATGTTCATTATGGGTACTGTAAAGGCAAGGCTGTCTGTCTTTGAGGGGTTCATGAAAGGTTAATGGAAGCTGTGACGAGTCACTGTGAGTTAAAGAGAGCTGGGGAATAAGGTTGTGACCTTGGTAGAGGGCTGGGAGACAGAGACAGTGTTTTAGACTGTTTTGTTTTGTTGGGTTTTTGTGGAGACAACATTATGAGACAGTTATCAGCCAGAGGGATGGGGGGTCAGAGGGGAAGTTAGTGGACGTTAGGTACAGGTGACTGAGGTGAGAGACACGTCACTTCACGTTGCACCCTGGGAAGGCTCTGAGCGATGTTGACAGCCGTTCTATTTACTATTCCTATGGAGGCGGCAGAGGATAGCACTCACCTCAGGAGTTTGGCGTCAAACACCGTCTCCACATCCTGCAAGACTGTGGGTAGGTACTTCAGAGCAGCCACCTGGAGAGAGAGACAGAGAGAGACCGACAAAGAGAGAGAGAGAGGCAGAGAGGGAGAGAGAGAGAGCGAGACATGCACATGGATGGGAAAGAATCATAAAACCTGAAATCGGGACAAATGAGGTCATATCAATAAATGAGCAAGGTCAAAAAATAAGATGGAGAGACAGAGAAATGTACTGTAGAGCATTAGGAGAGGAGAGAGGTAGAGAAGTTGGAGTGTTTACCTGCAGCAAGACTGTTGTGTTGTGGTCACTCCTCATTAGTTGGTTGATGGACTCGAATAGTCTCCGTAGAGATTCCTCAAACTCTTTCTGCTCCTTCCCTTCATACAGCCTGGAGAGAGGGGGGCAGGGGGGGGGAGAATGGGAGGAAAGAGGAAAAGAGGGGGGCACGGTTAATGTCTCCAACAGGATTTAAAAAGGGAAGGTGTACCAAAAACGCGCTTACATTCAGCATTACTACGTAAGCCTGCTTGTTAGTCCCAAAAATGTACTCAGATCTATACAGACACGAGTGCTCCCTTTTCTTTCCTTTCTGGGGTAACGAATGCTTTTAAGGACTTACATAGTTCTAGTTGGCTGTTGTTGGGGGAAACGGAAGGAGTAAGGAGGCTAGGTCACATGGAGGCTACGTCAAACTAGACAGAGGAGACTTTACAGTACACAACCTCTCCCAGATACTGACAGTAGAGTACCATCTCTGAATACAAAGCTATGCCAAGTGTTTCATTTTGTATATTGTTTCACCTTGTGTCCCCAACAAAACATCACAATCCCAAAAGTTGTCTACTCCTCCCTTTCTATTCTTTGTTAAACTCCTCTATCTATCCCTACATTTACATATTTACATTTAAGTCATTTAGCAGACGCTCTTATCCAGAGCGACTTACAAATTGGTGCATTCACCTTATGACATCCAGTGGAACAGTCACTTTACAATAGTAAAGCGACTGTTGACTGTTGTAACGAATGTTTTTCCATTACTCTTCTTTCGTCTCGCTCCTCCTCCCCTGTTCTCCATCCCTCTTCCTTCCTACATCTCCTAATGTCTCACTGTAATTCTGTGGTAAATGTTAATTGCAGCACGGGTCGTGGGTGCTGGGGGGATTACAGCAGGGATCATCAACTACATTCAGCAGCGGGACAATTATTTTCTTGAGCGGAAGGTCAGGGGGCCGGAACATAATTACAAATCATTTGTACACTGCAAATTGACCGCATGAAGACCTTACAGATCAAATATTTTGACTAGAACATAAACGTTTCAAACCGTGCTTACATTTCTATATGATATACAGTACCTTCAGAAAGTAGCCTGAATTGAAAACTAAATAGGGCTTTTTTGTCAATGGCCTTCACACAGTACCTCATAATTTCAAAGTGTAATTATGTTTTTAGAAATGTTTACAAATTATTTTAATTTAACTTTTATTTAACTAGGCAAGTCAGTTAAGAACAAATTCTTATTTACAAGGCGGCCTAACCCGGGCCAAGCCCAAGCCTGGAATCAAACCTGGGTCTGTAGTGATGCCTCTAGTACTGAGATGCAGTGCCTAAGACCGCTGCTCCCCTCAAGAGCCAAAATTAATTACATATGAAAAGCTGAAATGTCGTGAGTCAATAAGTATTCAACCCCTTTGTTATGACAAGCCTAAATAAGTTCAGGAGCAAACTGAGGAAGTCACATAAGTTGCATGGACTCACTCTGTGGGCAATAATAGAGTTGATGTCCGCACCCTCAGCGGAAATCTAATTAGCATGATAGAAAAATCCCCATCAAAATCTGTCTGTTTTACACTCAAACAATCTGTTTTGCATGAACTGCGTCTCAATCCACCACATCTGCCAATGGCGGCCTTCCGCATCTGCGGTGGAAGGTGGCCGAGCTACAGCGATGTTTGCCAGACCCCGAGACATCGCGAAAACGTCTGAATCGTCCAAACAGTTTGGGCTACACACCAATATGGAAAGGTGAGACTCTGACGAACACATATAGTTAGAGACACCTACTCATTCTAGGCTTTTTCTTTATATTTACTATTTTCTACACTGTAGAAAAATAGCAAAGGCATCAAAACGATGAAATAACACATATGGAATCATGTAGTAACGACAGTCCATCATTACTTTAAGACAATCCAGATCATTTCAAGAATTTTGAAAGTTTCTTCAAGTGCAGTCGTAAAAACCATCAAGCGCTATGATAAAACTGGTTCTAATGAGGACAGCCACAGGAAAGGAAGATCCAGAGTTACCTCTGCAGAGGATAAATTCATTAGAGTTACCAGCCTCAGAAATCGGCAATTGACTGCACCTCAGATTGCTTCACATAGCTCAAGTAACAGACACATCTCAACATCAACTGTTCAGATGAGACTGTGTGAATCAGGCATTCATGGTCGAATTGCTGCAAAGAAAACACTACTAAAGGACACCAACAATAAAAATAGACTTGCTTAGGCCAAGAAACACAAGAAATGTACAGTAGACCGGTGAATTTTTGAAAATGTTTGATTTTTGGTTCCAACCGCATGACTTTGTGAAAAGCACAGTAGGTGACGGATGATCTCTGCATGTGTGATTCCCACTGTGAAGCACGGAGGAGGAGGTGTGATGGCGTGGGGGTGCTTTCCTGGTGACACTGTCTGTGATTTATTTAGAATTCAAGGCACACTTAACCAGCATGGCTAACACAGAATTCTGCAGCAATAAGCCTCATCTGGTTTGCGCTTCGTGAGATTATCATTTGTTTTTCTACAGGACAATGATCCACCTACAGGCTGTGTAAGGGCTATTTGATCAAGAAGGAGAGTGATGGAGTGCTGCATCAGATGACCTGGCCTCCACAATCACCAAAACTCAACCCAATTGAGATGGTTTAAGATGAGTTGGACCGCAGAGTAAAGGCAAAGCAGCCAACAAGTGCTCAGCATATGTGGGAACTCCTTCAAGACTGTTGGAAAAGCATTCCAGGTGACTACCTCATGAAGCTGGTTGAGAGAATGCCAAGAGTGTGCAAAGCTGTCATCAAGGCAAAGGGTGGCTTCTTTGGGGAATATAAAATACATTTGGATTTGTTTAACACTTTTTTGGTTACTACATGATTCCATATGTGTTATTTCATAGTGTTTGTCTTCACTATTATTCTGCAATGTAGCAAATAGTAAAAATAAAGAAAACCACTTGAATGAGTAGGTGTGTCCAAACCTTTGACTGGTACTTTACAAGTTGGTTGTTCTGCACTAGGATGCCCACAAGCCTCAAAAGACTCTGAGGTAGCCCGGTACCAGTTTAGAAAACGTATGGATGTATACACTGAATGCACAAAATATTAGGAACAACTTTTCCCCCTCAAACTACCTCAATTCGTTGGGGCGAGGACTCTACAAGCTGTCAAAAGCATTCCACAGGGATGCTGGCCAATGTTGACTCCAAAAGTAAAAAAATATTTTGCCTTCCTCAAACCAGACGGCACAATTTTCTTGTTTTATTACATAGCCAGGGACACATTTCAACACTCAGACATCATTTACAAAGGAAGCATTTATATTTAGTGAGTCAGAGGCAGTAGGGATGACCAGGGATGTTCTCGTGATAAGTGTGTGAATTGGAAAATGTTTCTGTCCTTTTGGGTGAAAATGTTTCTGTACTTTTGGGTGTCAGTGAAAATGGATGGAGTAAAAAGTAAAGGATTTTCTTTCGGAAAGTAGTGGAGTAAAAGTCAAAGTGAAGTACAGATAGCCCCCAAAAAACGACTAAATACTTCAAAGTATTTTTACTTAAGTACTTTACACCACTGGTGGTGGAGCATTCTTGATACACACAGGAAAATGTTGAGCATGAAAAACCCACTTAACAATGTTGTCTTGCCCATTCACCATCTAAATGGCACACATACACAATCCCTGTCTTCTTCCTCATGTTCTTTGAGTTTGGGTTGGCGGATCGCATCCAACTCAAAGGTGCATACACCGCCACCTACATACCACTATTTCATGAAAATATAAATCACCCAATTAACTCTTAAAAATCAGTAAAATCTCATACACCCGGGTACATCTATGCTGTTGCCACCTACACTCATTAAAACCCACTACCACCATTCCACTACTTTTTTTAAAAGTTTAACCTTTATTTAACTAGGAAAGTCAGTTAAGAACAAACTCTTATTTACAATGACGGCCTACCCCGGCCAAACCTGGACAACGCTGGGCCAATTGTGCGCCGCCCTATGGGACTCCCAATCACGGCCGGTTGTGATACAGCCTGGATTCAAACCAGGCTGTCTGTAGTGATGCCTCTAGCGCTGAGATGCAGTGCCTTAGACCGCTGTGCCACTCAGGAACCTGTCGGCTCCTGCCCATGCCAACAGCCTAGGAGGACGGGACACCACCCCTCAACACACCCTGTAACTCATCCTAAGTTAAATCTCGTATACCCAACTATTTCTCTGCAGCTGCTACCACAACATCTATTTTCTGTGATTTACTTTCCATTTCTATGGCACAGTTGATAAACATAGCTCTGAACGTTAAGAAGACAACCTTACTGAAGCATAACTCACTTGTTACCCTATCCCTCTGTACTGGCAAAAAGCTATTACTTACTGGGGTCACAATCCATGTCTCAATTGTCTCCTCCCCTTCACACACTGACTGAAGTGAATTTAACAGGTGACAAGGGACCTGGGACCTTCTGTGACAAGGGACCTGTCAATAAGGGACCATAGCTTTCACCTGTATCCACCTGGCCAGTCTATGTCACAGAAAGAGCAGGTGTTGCTAAAGTTTCTTTACACTCAGTCTATATGGAAGTATACTGAACAAAAATGTAAAACATGTAAAGTATTTGTCCCATGTTTCATTAGCTGAAGTAAAAGATCGCAGAAATGTTCCATATGCACAAGAATCTAGTTCTCTCAAATGTGCACAAATTTGTTCACATCCCTGTTAGTGAGCATTTCTCCTATGCCAAGATAATCCATCCACCTGACAGGTGTGGCATATCAAGACGCTGATTAAACATGATCATTACACAGGTTCACCTTGTGCTGGGGAAAATAAAAGGCAATATGTGCAGTTTTGTCACACAACACAATGCCACAGATGTCTCAAGTTTTGAGAGTGTGCAATTGGCATGGTGACTGCAGGAGTGTCCTCCAGAGCTGTTGCCAGAGAATTTAATGTTAATTTCTCTACCATTAGCCGCCACCAACGTTTTATTAGACATTTTGGCAGTGCGTCCAACCGGCCTCACCGGCAAACCACGTATAACCACGCCAGCCCAGGACGTCCACATTCAGCCACACTGATGAAACTGTGGGTTTGCACAATCAGAGTTTCTGACCAAACTGTCAGAAACAGTCACAGGGAAGCTCATCTGCGTGTTTGTCATCATAACCAAGGTCTTAACCTGACTGTAAATACTCACTTTTGATGGCTACTGGCATGCTGGAGAAGTGTGCTCTTCACAGATTCATTCCATTTTCAACTGTATCGGGCAGATGGCAGACAGCGTGTATGGCAGACAGCGTGTATGGTGGCGGTGGGGTTATGGTATGGGCAGGCATAAGCTACGGAAAACGAACACAATTGCATTTTATCGATGGCAATTTGAATATACAGAGATACTGTGACGAGATCGTGAGGCCCATTGTCATGCCATTCATCAGACGCCATCATGTTCCAACTCATGTTTCAGCCCAATAATGCATGGCCCAATGTCTCAAGGATATGTACACAATTCCTGAAAGCTGAACAGTTCCCAGTTTTTCAATGACCTGCATACTCAACAGACATGTTACCCATTGAGCAAAGTTGGGATACTCTGGATTGACGTGTACCACAGCGTGTTCCAGTTCCTGCCAATATCCAGTAACTTTGCACAGCCATTGAAGAGTAGGTCAACATTCCAAAGGCAACAATCAACAGCCGCATCAACTCTATGCAAAGGAGATGTGTTGCGCTGCATGAGGCAAATTGTGGTCGCACAAGATACTAACTGGTTTTCTGATCCACGCTCCTACCTTTTTTTTAAGGTATCTGTGACCAACAGATGCATATCTGTATTTGTATCTGTATCTATATCTGTATCTGCATATTAGGCTCTAATTTATTTATTTCAATGGACTGACTTCGTTATACAGTGAATTCAGAAAGTATTCAGACCCCTTTGTCATTTTCCACATTACAGCCTTATTCTAAAATCTATACATCAATCTATACATAATCAATCTATGCAGCAGAAAACTGGAAGGAAAGGCGGCCAAATGAGGTGTTGGCTTTAGGGATGATCAGTGAGATACACCAGCTGGAGCGCGTGCTACGGGTGGGTGTTGCCATCGTGACCAGTGAACTGAGATAAGGCGGAGCTTTACCTAGCATGGACTTGTAGATGACCTGGAACCAGTGGGTCTGGCGACGAAATAGGTCGCAGTGGTGGGTGGTATAAGGTGCTTTAGTAACAAAACGGATGGCACTGTGATAAACTGCATCCAGTTTGCTGAGTAGAGTATTGGAAGCTATTTTGTAGATGACATCACCGAAGTCGAGGATCGGTAGGATAGTCAGTTTTACTAGGGTAAGTTTGGCGGCGTGAGTGAAGGAGGCTTTGTTGCGAAATAGAAAGCCGACTCTAGATTTTATTTTAGATTTGAGATGTTTGATATGAGTCTGGAAGGAGAGTTTACAGTCTAACCAGACACCTAGGTACTTATAGATGTCCACATATTCTAGGTCGGAACCATCCAGGGTGGTGATGCTAGTCGGGCGTGCGGGTGCAGGCAGCGAACGGTTGAAAAGCATGCATTTGGTTTTACTAGCGTTTAAGAGCAGTTGGAGGCCACAGAAGGAGTGTTGTATGGCATCGAAGCTCGTTTGGAGGTTAGATAACACAGTGTCCAAGGAAGGGCCAGAAGAATACAGAATGGTGTCATCTGCGTAGAGGTGGATCAGGGAATCGCCCGCAGCAAGAGCAACATCATTGATATATGCAGAGAAAAGAGTCGGCCCGAGAATTGAACCCTGTGGCACCGCCATAGAGAATGCCAGAGGACCGGACAACATGCCCTCCGATTTGACACACTGAACTCTGTCTGCAAAGTAGTTGGTGAACCAGGCAAGGCAGTCATTAGAAAAACCTAGGCTACTGAGTCTGCCAATAAGAATATGGTGATTGACAGAGTCGAAAACCTTGGCCAGGTCGATGAAGACGCCTGCGCAGTACTGTCTTTTATCAATGGTGGTTATGATATCGTTTAGTACCTTGAGCGTGGCTGAGGTGCACCTGTGACCGGCTCGGAAACCAGATTGCACAGCGGAGAAGGTATGGTGGGATTCGAGATGGTCAGTGATCTGTTTGTTAACTTGGCTTTCGAAGACCTTAGATAGGCAGGGCAGGATGGATATAGGTCTGTAACAGTTTGGGTCCAGGGTGTCTCCCCCTTTGAAGAGGGGGATGACCGCGGCAGCTTTCCAATCCTTGGGACTATATGAAAGAGAGGTTGAACAGGCTGGTAATAGGGGTTGCGACAATGGCGGCGGATAGTATCAGAAATAGCAAAGGGTCTGAATATAAATAAAGTTATTTCTGTTTTTAATTTTTAATAAATTGACAAAAATGTATAAAAACACCAAAAAATGTGGAGTAAGTCAAGGGGTATGAAAACTTTCTGAAGGCACTGTATCTCTCTATTATGCACAGGAATACTTTAGAACAGATTTCCACATTTAAAATAACTTTGAGGCAATTTGCTGCTATTTAAAAAAAAAAATTACTTGAGGGGTCAAATGAAATAACCCGAGGACCGAATATGGCCCGCAGGCCACCAGATGGTGAACCCTGGATTAGACTGTGACACACAGGGTTATTATCACATGACTCTGAGAGTACCGGGTGGCGTTGTGATTACTAAAGCATTGTCTTCCATAATCCCCCTGTGTGGCTGAGTGCACACACACACACAGACACACGCAAACGCACAAACAATGGACATACAGTACCTTGCAAAAGTATTCATCCCCTTTGCCGTTTTTTCCTATTTTGTTGCATTGCAACCTGTAATTTAATTAAAACTTCTGAGGGCTATGCCCCTTTTTTCTCAATTTCCTACCTGAATGATGTGCCCAAAGTAAACTGCCTGTTGCTCAGGCCCTGAAGCCAGGGTATGCATATAATTGGTACCAGTGGAAAGAAAACACTTTAAAGTTTGTAGAAATGTTAAAATAATGTAGGAGAATATAACACAATAGATATGGTAGGAGAAAGTTCAAAGAAAAACCAACCAGATTTTTTTTTGAGAGAGTCTACCCTCTTAGAATGGCAAGTAAAATGTATTATTGACAATTAGCTCCCTGGATGCAATTCCTATGGCTTCCACATGGTGTCCACATGGTGTCAGCAGGTTTCAGGCTTGTAACTTCAAAAACAAATCAAAAATATCCGTTTTAGTACAGGGATTTGCTCAAATCGGTTTCCTATTGAACATACTTCTTTCAGTAAGAAGTATTATAGTTTGTTTACATTTCAGAGTATTTGTGGAGTAAATAGAAACATTATTTTACTTTATTTTATCTAATAAAATGACACTACATGTTATAGTTAGGACCCTTTGGATGACAAATCAGAGGAAGATTTTAAAAAAGTAGGTGAATATTTAAATCGCTATTTGTGAATGTATGAAACCTGTGCCGGTGGAAAAATATTTTGATGTGGGGCGCCATCCTCAAACAATCGCATGGCATGTTTTCGCTGTAATAGCTACTGTAAACAGGACAGTGCAGTTAGATTAACAAGAATGTAAGCGTTCAACCGATAAAATACACTTATATGCACCTAAATGTTTAATATCCATTATTTTTACGATTATTTATTTGAATTGCTTGCCCTCCAGTTTCACCGGAAGTTGTCGCTAGTGGGACTCCTATCCCAAACAGGTTTTAAATAGATTTCTATTTGGATTTCATGTAATAGACATGCACGAAATAGTCCAAATTGGTCAAGTAAAATGTAAAAAATAACTTGTTAAAAAAAAGTGGTGCGTGCATACGTATTTGCTATAAGCCCCTAAATAAGATCTGGTTCAACCAATTACCTTCAGAAGTCACATTATTTAACTAATTAAGTCCACCTGTGTGCAATCTAAGTGTCACATGATCTGTCACATGATCTCAGTATATATATCGCCTGTTCTGAAAGGGCCCAGAGTCTGCAACACCACTAAGCAAGAGGCACCACCAAGCAAGCGGCACCATGAAGACCAAGGAGCTCTCCAAACAGGTCAGGGACAAAGTTGTGGAGAAGTACAGATCAGGGTTGGGTTATAAAAAAATATCAGAAACTTTGAACATCCCACGGAGCACAATTAAATCCAATATTAAAAAATGGAAAGAACATGGCACCGCAACAAACCTGCCAAGAGACAGCTGCCCACCAAAACTCACAAACCAGGCAAGGAGGGCATTAATCAGAGAGGCAACAAAGAGACCAAAGATAACCCTGATGGTGCTGCAAAACTCCACAGCGGAGATTGGAGTATCTGCTTTACGGAAGAGTGGCCAGAAAAAAATAAGCAAACATGTTTGGTGTTCGACAAAAGGCATGTGGGAGACTCCCTAAACATATGGAAGAAGGTTCTCTGGCCAGATGAGACTAAAATTGAGCTTTTTGGCCATCAAGGAAAACTCTATGGCTGGCGCGAACCCAACACCTCTCATCACCCTGAGAACAATGAAGCATGGTGGTGGCAGCATCATGCTGTGGGGATGTTTCTCATCGACAGGGACTGGGAAACTGGTCAAAATTGAAGGAATGATGAATGGCGATAAATACAGGGAAATTCTTGAGGGAAACATGTTTCAGTCTTCCAGAGATTTGAGCCTGGGACAGAGGTTCACCTTCCAGCAGGACAATGACCCCTTCCAGTACGCTATTTTGTGAGCTTGAGGAATCTGTTTTTGCCTTGTTTTCCTTTGGCATACTGCTAAAGTAACACTTGAGTGGTTTAAGGGGAAACATTTATATGTCTTGGAATGGCCTAGTCAAAGCCGAGACCTCAATCCAATTGATAATCTGTGGTATGACTTAAAGATTGCTGTACACCAGTGGAACATTGTTTGTTTCACGATTTAAAAAAAATACCTTGCATCTTCAAAGCTGTAGGGCATGTCGTGTAAATCAAATCATACAAATCCCCCCCAAAAAATCACATTTTAATTCCAGGTTGTAATGTAACAAAACAGAAAAAATGCCAAAGGGGGTGAATACTTTCGCAAGCCACTGTAGCTATGACGCACACACACACACACACACACACACACACACACACACACACACACACACACACACACACACACACACACACACACACACACACACACACACACACACACACACACACACACACACACACACACACATGCACACACACGCACACACACACAATAAACAGTATATATTTGAGACTCCACCGCAGACAATCATGACAGCCGGGTACAGGGTAGACACACTGCTATCCTATGCTAACCCGATCCCAACGACACAACGCACATGTGCGCAACAGATATCTCTGATCCCAGTGGCATGTTCCTGTCTGGATCTCTGCACCCTTTTACCCCTGCAGGATCCTGTAGAATAGTGGTAGAGTGGAGTGTACAGTAGAGTAGGGCCTCACAATCCTGGGCCTAAAGCCCTATGGGCCCTATCAGAGAACAGCCTGGGACCAGGCGTTGACCCTAACACTGCTCACCCTGATAGCTACTGTAACTCTACTGCTACCCATATGCACCATTCACCGCCATGGGACAACAGAATGAATGGGCTACTCACACCAGATGGACAGGAGACGAGGAGAGACGAGGAGAGACGGAGGGAGGGAGGGAGGGAGGGAGGGAGGGAGGGAGGGAGGGGGGAGGGAGGGAGGGAGGGAGGGAGGGAGGGGGGGGAGGGAGGGAGGGAGGGAGGGAGGGAGGGAGGGAGGGAGGGAGGGGGAGGGAGGGAGGGAGGGGGAGGGAGGGAGGGAGGGGGAGGGAGGGAGGGAGGGAGGGAGGGAGGGAGGGAGGGAGGGAGGGAGGGAGGGAGGGAGGGAGGGAGGGAGGGAGGGAGGGAGGGAGGGAGGGAGTAGAGGCCAGAGGGAGATGGAGAGCTAAGAAAGAGGCAGTAAGATGAACAAAGAGGGATAAATAAAGAGGTGTGACTGAGGCCGGAGGAAAGTTATAGAAGGGGAAAGAAAGGTAAAAGCAAGGTTTAAAGAAAGAAGGGATAGGGCAGAGAGAGAGAGAGAACATCTAATACATTCTCTACTTATAGAAATCTGAACTATCGGAACTAGGACTTGAGAAACTTCAGATTCAAACTGATAAATCATTGATGAGTGTAGGATATGAACAGTACTACAGATTAAGCTACAGGACAGTGCTGCATGCGCTGCTCTTGAATACTGAGTATCTGGCTAGGCTACTCATATGGGATGAGTTACGTAGACCTGAAATTCAGAAAGTTTCAACTTTCTTTGAAGTAGTTTGGCAGACCTGAGAGTGAAGAACTGGAGCAATCCATCGGTCTAGCATCCCTCCAGGGAGAGCAGTGACGAATACATATGCATTGCATATGGTTTCTGAAACAATTTGACAAGCCAACAGATAACCACACACCACACACTTCCCGAAACAAGCAACACAGCCCGAGCCCTTAGAGCCTGTGTTCTGCTACTAATCTGTCAGGATCAAATGATGTGATGTTATTAATTCATGTTGTTTCTGATTATCATATGGAGCAGCCTTCCCGAAGAGTTGACGTATCATATGTCTCTGTGCGGCAGCGTCTCACCTCTATCCGCAGCTGCTCGTTCAGCACTGGGTCTATTTTGTCATTAGGTGTTCATTGAAAACGCCACTTCATCATCAACGCTTGTGAGCAACATTAGTTGCTGCAATCAGCGTCTTTCAGATCAAGCTGTCTTTGGGAATTAGCTCGGTAATGTACAAGAGTGTAAACAAGAGTGTCCATGTGTGTATGTGTCTTGTGTCTTGTGTGTGTTGTGTGTGTGTGTGTGTGTGTGTGGACTGTGTGCATGCTTTTAAGAGTTAGATTACACACACACACGCACACACACACACGCACACGCACACACACACACACACATGCGCAGACTCACTGGGAGTAGAGCATGCGTGAGCGGACGATGAACTTGAAGATGTACTCCAGGGCTTTGAGGGTGCGGAGGTAGTTTTCACACTGCTCCCCTCGACTGGACACATCCAGATACCTCTTCAACACCGACATCAACTTCCTGAGAAGTGGGAGGTGGGAGAGACAGGGGGAGAGAGAAAAAAAAGAGTAGACAAATCTTAATTTCAAAGTGTTAATTAAATTGTTCATAACACAAACACACCACAGCACACTGGGCCCAGAGGACGAGGTTTATGTCCCATAGTGCTCCCAAAAATGTGCATAGGCTTGTTGCCTAACTGGATTTAAAACAACCAAAGCCTCTTAAACAATAACAGTCCTTTTATAACGGTCCGGAATTTTTTCCCCTTCTTTTTTTGCAGAAGGATAAAGACAACAACAAAAAAAGTCCATAAGTGTAAGATAATCTGAGGATGACATTGGGTGGCCTCGTATTTAGACAACAGAGTTTTATATAACGGCATGGCTAGCACTGATTAAGCTTCGGTTTTGACCCCTTAGGGAGACTGAAACAGCTGATGTAAATTATTACGCGGATGGCACTGTTCTCTACTCAAGTAGCAGCAGCTTGACTTTGGCTTTTGAAAAAGCTCAAAACAGCTTTTAACGTCATTGAACAGAATCTGTACGGCTTGTTCTGAATGGTATTTTCCAACGCTAAACACTCTGAAAACCCAGCCAGGTCACCTGTCATAAAGTCAGAATTCGATGTCCCCATCCATGTCTGAGGACGTCGGGTGATGACGCGGAAACCGACCACTAGGGGCAACAGCGAGCAGTGTTACCTTCAAGTAGGTATGACTGACATGGTTTTCTAACAAACTCTGTCTCATGTCTGCCTCTGGTGCCAAAGGTTGCATGTTTGAATCCAGCGATAAAGTTGTTTTTGAGATGGTTTTTTTTAAGCCTATCCCAAACCGTAACCCTTACAAATTTGGAGTTAATGCCTAAACCTAACCTTAAGATGTTTGGAACCACTTCGAAATTTGACGATTGAGAAACATGACCGAATGTCTAATTCTGACGCGAGACTGTGAGAGAAATTCCATAGAGCATGTCAAGACGTACAAATATCTGGGAGTTTGGGTGGGGTTTGGATGCGCGCTGTGTTAAGAAGCAGTGCGGCTTGGTTGGGTTGTGTTTCGGAGGACGCATGGCTTTCGACCTTCGTCTGTCCCGAGCCCGTACGGGATTTGTAGCGATGAGACAAGATAGTAATTACTAACAATTGGATACCATGAATTTGGGGAGAAAAGAGGGTCAAATTTAAAAATAAAATAAATAAATAAAAATGAATATGTTTATATTACCGGCATAAAGGCTTGTTTTTCCTCTGAGGCCAGAAAAGAGCTGGTACGGTGTACATTCCTGTCTGTCTTGGACTACAGTGATGTCATTTGTATGCAGACCCCAAGCACTACCCTATCATGCAGCATAGGTTTATTCCAAAGTGGAGGCTCATGCAGCAAGATGGGGGGGGGTGAGGGACGAGGGCGGGGAGAGCGAGATGGGGGGTGAGGGATGAGGGCGGGGAGAGCGAGATGGGGGGAGGGAGAGGGCGGGAGAGCGAGATGGGGGGGGTGGGGACGAGGGCGGGGAGAGCGAGGGGGGTGAGGGATGAGGGCGGGGAGAGCGAGATGGGGGGGTGAGGGACGAGGGCGGGGGAGCGAGATGGGGGGGTGAGGGACGAGGGCGGGGAGAGCGAGATGGGGGGGGCGAGGGACGAGGGGGGGGAGAGCGAGATGGGGGGGGGCGAGGGACGAGGGCGGGGGCGAGGGACGAGGGCGGGGAGAGCGAGATGGGGGGGTGAGGGACGAGGCGGGGAGAGCGAGATGGGGGGGGGGCGAGGGACGAGGGCGGGAGAGCGAGGGGGGTTTGGCGAGGGACGAGGGCGGGGAGAGCGAGATGGGGGGTTGGCAAGGGACGAGGGCGGGGAGAGCGAGATGGGGGGGTGAGGGACGAAGGCGGGGAGAGCGAGATGGGGGGTTGGCGAGGGACGAGGGCGGGGAGAGGGAGATGGGGGTGAGGGACGAGGGCGGGGAGAGAGAGATGGGGGGCGAGGGACGAGGGCGGGGAGAGCGAGATGGGGGTGAGGGACGAGGGCGGGGAGAGCAAGATGGGGGGGCGAGGGACGAGGGACGAGGGCGGGGAGAGCGAGATTGACAGCATGGAGAGCAAGAGAGAGGAGAGAGAGAGGTGGAGTGCGCGATTTTGAGAGCGACGGGGAGAGACGTCAAGAGGGAACGAGAGAGGGATAAAGTGAGAATGAGAGAGAGAGAGAGTACATATTGCCTTGGCACGTCATGCCAATAAAGCAATTGAATTGAGTAGCAGAGAGGCGAAGGTAAAGTTGAAGTTAAGACTCAGTGAGCCAAGTATTCTGGCCAGCCTTGAGTAAAGTACCACGGTCTAGTAATCCACCTTATCCTGGCTTATCCGTCCATTGGCTTATCCGTCCATTGACTTCTACTGCAAACCTACAGGCACAGGTCCTATGAGCCGTTCTGGCTACTTACTCAATGGCCTACAGCATTCACAATGACACACGATTAATGCACTACACCCAGCATCAGCACAGCTTCTTCAACAGTGACCCTTCACCTGAACCCAGCACCACCATCTAGACTACCATCACGTGGAACCATTGTGATAATGATGACATACTGTATATGCACTGTCACTCAACAGTGGAAAATCAATGTGCACGTCATCTCCTGTGGAAATGTCACTATGAGTGTGGCATGAGGAGTCATTATCGATAGGACCTGCTGCTTTACCTCCACAGTCTGACTATCAATGTGAAAGAGGAGTTCAGCCACTCCTGAGGCTGCCTCTGAGAGACAGTGAGACTGGCAGACAGGCGGAGGGGAAGAGGAGGGGTTGGACACAGGAAGTAGTACTGACTTGTATGCCAGCGTGGCGCTGAAGTGCTGTTTAATGTAGGCCTCCAACACCGTGTTAAAATGCTGGAACTTCCTGTCTGCTATCAGACCAATGATATAGATCTGAGAGAGAGAGAGAGAGAGAGAGAGAGAGAGAGAGAGAGAGAGAGAGAGAGAGAGAAAGAGAGAGAGAGAGAGATTACATTGTTGTACATTGTTATATATATATATATGACATTTGTAATGTCTTTATTGTTTTGAAAGTTCTGTATGTGTAATGTTTACTGTTAATTTTTATTGTTTATTTCACTTTTGTATATTATCTACCTCATTTGCTTTGGCAATGTTAACACATGTTTCCCATGCCAATAAAGCCCCTTGAATTGAATTGAATTGAATTGAGAGAGAGAGAAAGAGAGAGAGGGAGACACATTGATAAGGTGAGAGAGATGTGCCTCACTGGCAAAATGACACACAGACAAGCAACAAGCAGGAAGACATGTCTATGCCGAAGGAGAATGACAGAGCCATAAGGACAGAGATCGACAGACTGACAGACAGAGATAAGAACAGTGACAGAGAATACCAGACAGAGACAAGAACACCCACACACACACTCACCAGGGCGTCGAACACTAGGATGTCATAGTCATCAGTCTGGGAGTGTTCCATCATGATGGTGAACAGAGCATCCAGAGTGTCCTGGAGAAACTATACAGGGAGGGGAGAAGAGTCCATAAGATGACACACACACACACACAAACAAACACACACATACCCAAATAACACACACGAACAACACACACCTTGACAACCTGCTCTCCGTCGATGATCTTGAGTTTCTCCAGGTTTTCTTTGAGGAGCTCAGGACGAGTCCTCCACTTCAGTAGGCCCAGCAAACCCACTGAGCAGGAGAAAGAAGAAGACAAAAAACATCAATCTATCCATCCACCTCCCTGTCATTGAGTCACGGTAAACCCGGCCAGCACACCCGCAACAATCATTGAATCAATCATCCGTTGTTCTGGGGGCTTGAAGCCTAATAACCGAAGCGCAGGAACTCCAGTTGGCTGCAGTGGTGTAGTGCTGTTTTGTATGGTGCCGGATCGACCACATTTAAAAAAAATCATTTCTCAATCACAGTTTGTACTGGCAGAAGAAGCCTATTGTCTTTTTAGAATATGCATAAAATGCTTCCTTCAAATGCAATGCCCGCCTACGCCCAAAGATACTGTCTCAATAAATGTTTCTCATTTTCAAACCCTCAAACACGACATTGGGCATACCTCATTTCAAAATGCGCCATCTGTCAATCGTGGATAATAGCAGGCTACTTCTCGTTTTAGTGCTGAAACATCCCAACTGCATTTGCATGCCAATAATTTGATCTCAGTTCCATGGGAATATGCATTTAGACCTATCCTGTTGCCTAGTCACTTACCCCTACCTACAGTATAGATCCATACAGTAGCTACCTTAATTACCTCGTACCCCTGCACATCAACTCGATACTGGTACCCCATGTTATTTTTTACTCATTGTGTATTTATTCCTTGAGTTACAAATGTTTCTATAATATTTAGAGTTTTCTCTCTGCATTGTTAGGAAGGGTCCGTAAGTAACGCACGCTAACCCCATTCCGTACAAATGTGCCCCCAACCGCGACATTCAAACGAGGCTGCAAAGAAAACTAATGGGACTGTAGCCACCATGGAACACTACGATCCACCCTACTTCCCTGGCTCCCTGTCCTGGCATACATCCCCCCTTCCACATATCTGGAGACTTGAAACTACCCACAAAACGATTGAAAAAGCCTGCAACGTCCCACACCTACCGCTCTGCGAGGAGCTCCTCAACCCACCAAAGATCCACCTCCCCGCAGGAAAGACAATTTGGAAAGACCCACCCACTGACGACTTCAACAAAAGTGGACACAAGAATGGGAGTCAGTCGACCTGACAAATAAGCAACCAATCAGTACCCCCTCACCATAGGCCCCTGGTTTCAACCTCCCCAGGAAGGAATGGTCCACCCTCAATACGTTCAGGACTGGCCACGGCCCATGCCTCGCCAACCTCCACTGATAGGGCATAAAAAGTAAGCCCCCTAAGTGCCTGTGGGGGTGGAGCAAACCATGCACCCCATTGTTGAAATCTTTCCTATCCATACACTCAGTGGAAGCAACCGCTTGGCCCAGGTACTTTGCATTCGCTAAGTGAATAATAGATCTCTAATGTCTTTCAAAGAGAAGTTAGCAACATTGCTAATATAGCTAGCTGCCAAAGTTGAACTAGCTAGCGATATTAGCGATTTGGTTAGCTTGGGTTAGTTGTAAACATTCCGTGACATTTATTAGGTATTATGGTTAACAAAAACAAAGAATTGGCAAATGCTGGTTTGACAATATTTTACAGCTTGTTTGTTAATCAAACGCGTTGTTTTGAATTAAAACTGCTCACTAGGAGAACATTTCAATGGCCTCCATGTATAAAACTTTCCCCCAGCATGACGCTGTGTGTGTGTGTGTGTGTGTGTGTGTGTGTGTGTATGTGTGTGTTTGTTTGTGTGTGTGTGTTTGTTTGTGTGTGTGTGTCCTTGCGTGCCTGTGTTTGTGTTTTAAAAAATTGTATAAGCACTTGCATCTGGACTGGTGATTAATACTGCAGCACAGTGATCATTAAAATGATGGACTGTCTTCCTCACCAACAGCTGTTACACAGCACCTGTATGGCAAGACCATAACTGTGTACGGGGGAAGCGTGTGTGTGTGTGTGTAGGACAAAACTATGACATCCCTCCCACATTGTTCTAATCTAGAACACACTCAGTCTGTTCTGAGTCGTCCCCCCCCCACACACACATACACACACACACCGTTCTGGGTGAGTTTGGTGGAGCAGACGAGGGTTGAGACGGTGAAGCTGTCTCTGGAGCTGACAGACAGGACTCCTACACTGCTGCGACTCAGTGTCCCCCCCTTTGGAACGTCACCCTGGTTTCGCGTAGAGGGCTGGGACAGGTACGAGTTCACATCCTCCATCCTCTTACTGTCCCCCTAAGAAAGAGAGAGGGGGGGTATAGACCACAGTTTAGTTTGGGACTGAGCGAATGAACAGTAATTAATTTTCATTCAATTTGTCGCTTAATCAATAATTCCAGTTCATTTGGCAGGGAATCTCCAAAGACTTAGTTTAGCCTATTCAGTCAGTTGTGAATTGATAATCATTCAGTGTCCCAGGTGATTTGGCTATGACTCAGATGTGATTCAATTCTCCGGTTCTTTCAGCTGTGAATCGATAATAATTCAGTTCCCTTGGCTATTTGACTGGGAATCTGTACTGGCTCATTTCTCCATATGAATGTGAGTTGTTTCCGTCGTTCTGTAGTTGTGTGAATCAGAGGTGATTCAGTTCTGACCTTGAAGACAACCAGTTCATGAAGTCCATCCTGCAGCACTGTTCCATCCGCCTTCATCAGATGAACAAACGCCATGGCAAAGTTCTTCTCACTCTTATCCTTGGCTACAGAAAGAGAGACGATGGGGGAGAGACAGACCTAAGGTCATTTATTTAGTAGAGGTATGTCGTGCCCCCTGTCACATTGCTTTCACCCCTCCAGTCCAATCAGCTCAGCGGTTAAGAAAGTAAGGATGCAATGGGAGGATATATGGGAGGCCAGAGTTGGGTGTACTCACACTCCTGAGAGGAGCGGTGTCTGAACATGAAGCGCAGGTGGCTCCTATGCATCTCCTCCAGAGGGATGGCCACCTACAGGACGTAGGACAACATTACATCGCATTACATTACATTACAACAGGAGATGATGTCCTGTTACGGCCCTGTGTTTCGCGCAATCATGTGACATGCCTGGATTTGAACCTTTCTTTAAAACCTTTTCCTCAAACCTTCCAGTTTCTCTTTATGTCAGATGGTCCAGCACCATCATCAGACAATTGCTTTCAGTTTTGGTGTAATTCTCCTTTCTGGAAGAGGCTCAAAATACAGGATGAAATCTTGCTATGTCACATGAATGCACAAAACCAGGGCCCTACAATACCACATATTAAACAGACTATGCATAGTAGTATACACAGAGGGCAACAGTTGATCAACATGCACAAGCATACAACAACGCACACATACGCACGCACGCACACACACACGCACGCACACACGCACACACTGACCTTGAACGTCTCCATCCAGCGTGGTTGTTTGACCTGGTAGTAGATGACAGATCTGTACTCGTTCAGCGGCCGATCCCCGGCTCCGAGACAGATAGAGTTCTACAGGACAGACAGAAAGAGAGACGACAGAAAGAGAGAGATGATGGAAAAAGAGATGATAGAAAGAGAGAGACAACAGAGAGAGAGAGATGACAGAACGAGAGATGACAGAAAGAGAGAGACGACAGAAAGAGAGAGACAACAGAGAGAGATGACAGAACGAGAGACGACAGAACGAGAGATGACAGAAAGAGAGAGACGACAGAAAGAGAGAGACGACAGAAAGAGAGACAACAGAGAGAGAGATGACAGAACGAGAGACGACAGAAAGAGAGAGACGACAGAAAGAGAGAGACGACAGAAAGAGAGAGACGACAGAAAGAGAGAGACAACAGAGAGAGAGATGACAGAACGAGAGATGACAGAAAGAGAGACGACAGAAAGAGAACGACGACAATCAATTCAACTAACGCCCATCCACCTAGATACATCGAACCCAACAACCCTAAACAGCAGATGACATATGAAATACAAAGTATGATACAGTGCTGAAACAGTATCCCTTCTTCACTACTCCCAGATGGCCTTGGGTGTAATATTGTTAGTGTGAGGAGATGTTCTATTTGTGTGACAGAGTTTTTATATTTGGTGTGACACACACACACACACACACACACACCGTGTCCTGCCCAACTCACCGGCACAGCCTTGCCCTCCTCGTCACACACCATCATGATGACCTCCATGTTTTTCTGGGTGGTCTTGTTGTACTTGTCAAAGTCCCCAGTCCACAGAGTCAAGTAGATGTCGTTGCGGATGTCCCCCGGCATGATGATCTCTGGGAAGCCCAGTTTACGGGCCACCACCGTGCTGCGGTCCACCAGGTGGGGGTACTCCTTACGGATCTGGACGATGTCACCCACCAGGGCCTTCATCGTCACCCACAGACCTGGAGGGAGGACGGGGGCAAGCGTTGACAATAAAGTCCATGGAATAGTGTGAAGAGTCCATTCAGTAATAGTACTGTAACAACAACAGCCAGTAGAGACATCAGCCACGAAGGGTTCGTTTGGGCTACTCTGTGGGGTGTGTACTACCTTGTCCTCCACTGTCTCCCCGCGATGCTGTCACCTTGTTCAGCAGGGAGTGGAGGAAGTCATTCTCTGCCACAACCCTGTAAACACACACACAAACATTTCAACGACATTACAATGACTAAACTAGGTAGGGATGGGGGGGAGAGAGGCGGACAGGGAGAAGGAGGCAGGACTCACGGAACGAACGGGATGAAATACTGCTTCTCCTCGTCACACTCTATCTTTCCTTTGATGATGTCACTGATGTCCATCACTGCAGAGAAGAAGAAAATAATAGCCTCTTTTACATTTTCTGTGATCCACCTAGTACAAAATATGAATGTACTTGTGTGTCAAGCCGTGACCACTATCAGTGGATCCCAATTCAAAATCTTGTTAACACTGCCCACTACCCTATGCCATACACTAGTACCTACCTGCCACTCCAAAGGGCCTGCGGAGGCCCAGGGTACACTTCTTGGTGCCAGTCTCTTTCAGTTCCATACGACCCACTCTCACTATCTGACAGATCAGGTAGATCTTGTCTCTGTTCAAATCCTTATTCCCCAGGTCCTGGAGGGGTATGAGGGAGGAGAAATCTAAATAACATGGGGGTCCCGAGGCAAAACCAGTTGAGAACCACTGACCTAAACGATATGACGGTGGCCACCTCAGTAACTTGGGTTTCGGAATCATTTCGGCATCAAACAGTGCTCCCTAGTGGTGACTTACTGTAAAGACAACCTTCAGGTTGTTCAGCATGTCAACGTCTTTAGGAAAACCTTTACTGGTCCAACGGATCAGGTAGTTCTCACTGGAGGGGGGGCATGGAAAGGGTTAACAGAACATGTCTTATAAACACGTAATAAACCCTCAATAAGAATCTAAATGCATTGAATGCACATGTTAAAAACATTTTTGGGACATAGACAAAAATCATTGCTAATCCATTGCTTTCAGCTCTTCCACAAAAACACTTCTCCTAAATATAACTTTTCTTGTCCAGCAGAGACTGACGCTGACTTCCTATCAATCTGCTCTGCATGTACATTGGGGAAATGTTGCCGAGCCATCCAAAGCCCACACCTTCCAAAAATATCCCTGTCACAGTTTGACACAGTTTGACTCTGGTCTGGATGAGAAAGGAGAGAGAGGAGTATAGATGGGTCTGTTTGACAGTGATAGACAGCTGTCGCCATTAGCTGTTAGTCAAGCTCTGCTCCTCTGTGTTCTGCATTACTATGTTCATAATGAAATAGGAAGTACAGTACATAAGACTGCAACCATATTGAGAACAGGGTGACATGGGAATAAGAGGAGGACAGGAAGAGAAAAGTAGTGAGGATGAGAGGCAGGTATCCATCATTATCACTGGTGTCAGTCAAACTGCCATTCTATGTGCAGCATCTATGACAAGTGCTACGCTACAGCACAGCACAGCACACCACACCACAGCACAGCACAGCACAGCACAGCACAGCACAGTACAGCACAGCACAGTACAGTACAGCACAGCACAGCACAGCACAGCACAGCACACCACAGCACAGCACACCACAGTACAGTACAGTACAGCACACCACAGTACAGCACAGCACAGCACACCACAGCACAGCACACCGCAGTACAGTACAGTACAGTACAGTACAGCACAGCACACCACAGTACAGCACAGTAGAGCACAGTACAGTACAGCACAGTACAGCACAGTAGAGCACAGTACAGCACACCACAGTACAGCACAGTAGAGCACAGTACAGCACAGCACACCACAGCACAGCACACCACAGTACAGTACAGTACAGTACAGCACAGCACAGCACAGCACAGCACACCACAGTACAGCACAGTAGAGCACAGTACAGCACAGCACAGTACAGTACAGTACAGTACAGCACAGTAAAGCACAGCACAGCACACCACAGTACAGCACAGCACAGCACAGTACAGTACAGCACAGTACAGTACACCACAGTACAGTACAACACAGTACAGTACAACACAGTAGAGCACAGCACAGCACAGCACAGTACACAGTACAGTACAGCACACCACAGCACAGCACAGCACAGTACAGCACAGCACAGCACAGCACAGTACAGTACAGCACAGCACAGCACAGCACAGCACAGCACAGTACAGTACAGTACAGAACAGTACAGTACAGTACAGCACACAGCACAGTACAGCACAGCACAGCGCAGTACAGTACAGCACAGCACAGTACAGTACAGTACAGAACAGTACAGTACAGTACAGCACAGTACAGTACACCACAGTACAGTACAGCACACCACAGTACAGTACAGCACAGTACAGCACAGTACAGTACACCACAGTACAGTACAGCACAGCACACCACAGTACAGCACAGCACAGCACAGCACAGTACAGCACAGTACAGTACAGTACAGCACAGTACAGCACAGTACAGCACAGCACAGCACAGCACAGCACAGTACAGCACAGCACAGCACACCACAGTACAGCACACCACACACAGTACAGTACAGCACACCACAGTACAGTACAGCACAGTACAGCACAGTAAAGCACAGCACAGCACAGCACACCACAGTACAGCACAGCACAGTAAAGTACAGCACAGTACAGTACAACACAGTACAACACAGTACAGTACAACACAATACAGCACAGCACAGCATAGCACAGCACAGCACAGTACAGCACAGTACAGCACACCACAGCACAGCACAGTACAGCACAGTACAGCACAGTACAGTACAGCACAGCACAGCACAGTACAGCACAGTACAGTACAGTACAGTACAGCACACCACAGTACAGTACAGCACAGTACAGTACAGTACAGTACAGCACAGTACAGCACAGCACAGTACAGTACAGCACAGTACAGCACAGCACAGCACAGCACAGTACAGTACAGTACAGTACAGCACAGTACAGTACACCACACCACAGTACAGTACAGCACAGTACAGCACACACAGTACAGTACAGTACAGCAAGCACAGCACAGCACAGCACACAGCACAGCACAGTACACAGCACACCACAGTACAGTACAGTACAGCACAGTACAGCACAGTACAGCACAGCACAGTACAGCACAGCACAGCACAGTACACCACAGCACACACAGCACAGTACAGCACACCACAGCACAGCACAGTACAGCACACCACAGTACAGTACACCACAGCACAGTACAGCACAGTACAGCACAGCACAGTACACAGCACAGCACAGCACAGCACAGCACAGCACACAGTACAGCACAGCACAGTACAGTACAGCACACAGTACAGCACAGCACAGTACAGCACAGTACAGTACAGCACAGTACAGCACAGCACAGCACAGTACAGCACAGCACAGCACACCACAGTACACAGTACAGTACAGCACACCACAGTACATTACAGTACAGTACAGCACAGCACAGCACAGCACAGTACAGTACAGTACAGCACAGCACAGTACAGCACAGTACAGCACAGCACAGTACAGCACAGCACAGTACAGCACAGCACAGTACAGTACAGTACAGCACAGCACAGCACAGCACAGCACAGCACAGGAATAAAAACATATGGAAAGTGGGGTAAGAGGATGAAGAGACTGAGGAGAGAGAAATAAATAGAGGCAGAGGGAGGAAGGGTGACCGAAGCACAAGATGGATGTAAAAAGAATAATAATAATAATAATATATGCCATTTAGCAGACGCTTTTAAAGAGAACTGGATCGAGGGATATTTAGATAGAGACCTGATGATGGTCTGTTTGTTGGGGTCGTATAAGGACATGAAGAGTTCAGAATCTTCTCCGATCCGACAGACGAAGTTCCGGACGAAGACATAGAGGCTGTGAGTGGGAGAGGACTGGATCCGGGCCGAGATTACCGAGTGGCCCGTCTGAACGTTGGACTACAGAAGAGAGTGAGAGAGAGAGAGAGAGAGGGGGGGTATACTTAAATGCAAGGGGCTTGTTGACTATGCCTACAATCTTGGATATCATATATGGTGTCTGACCAATGTCTTCTTTGCATTCTCTTTATCGCTACTTTCTCAACTCTCTCAATCTTACTTCATCCACACTTGTCTCCCAATCTCTGTAACTCCACCTCTTCAACCCTGACCCCACTTTCCCTTATTCTCGGTATTTCTTTCTCTCTTACTCTCTGGGCTCTATTTTCGGCTATGGCTAAGGAGGCGCTCGTGTCAAATGCACGTTAGTTTGACATTTCGTAATGTAAAAACGGGTGCACTGGCATTTTCCAGCTCTAACGCCAGGTTTGGCAATTTACCTGTCTAGCGTAAGCTCCCTTGTGCTGAGGTGGGAGAGGTGGAAATATTTGAGGTGTGTCCTTAAAAACATGCGCAAGCCACCATTTTATGCAGCGCTAATTGGAAATTTTAAGACCCACAAAAAGCAGGACTTAACCTAGCCCAGTTGATAATGGCATGGATTTGAGAGCGGAAGCGCAGCCTATCCAGCCATGATGCACAGTGCCAATGGAAGAGAGATGTGCCTTTTGTGCAGGTGAATACCATATTTAGAACCATAAAAAACGATTGGTCCCCCCCCATTGTATTTAATTAGATTAAAAACCAAGCGTAGTCTACCCTCCCCTTAATCAAGGCTGGTTTAGCGGCATCGCATGTCTTTTTTATCCATGTCCATTAAAAGGTCAAATAGAAAATATAAACAATTACCCAAGTAGTCTATGAGTAATGGTCGACTGAGAATGTTTTGAAGTATGAGGTTTTTGCCCTCATACTTTTCCCTTATTCACAATTCACATACCTGTATACTTAATTTCGATTGTTCAGGTAGGTTATTCATCCCCATGTTCGATGAGCGCCCCTTGTCCGACTCGCGCTCCTATTCAGTCATCCTATAATGCCATATGAATGGCAGTTTTGTTTTAGAATCAGCCTTGCACATTGGCAACGATACAATTGATAGGAGCCTAGAATTTTGTATAGACGTGCGAATGTTATGCGTAAAGACGTTTAGGCCCCACAGTGCCATGGAACGGGAGAAGCGATTTATGATATCATGTTTCTGACCCGATCCTACTTCGAAATATTGTTGTTGGTTAAAAAAAAATATGGACTGTTTTTTTGTTTCATTTGATTAATAACCAAATATTCACTGCCCATGTCATGGCTCGAATGCAATGCAATCTGGAGAAGTGCAAATACGATCCGTAAAATGTTTATAAACATGACATTTGCGAGCAGTATAAAGGTGAGTGGACATGCCCCCTTTCTCTTCATATTGGATCTTCATCTAGCTCCTGTGAAAAGTTTGGATCTGTGTAAAACTCTCCATAATATAAGTTCCATAGTCCATATTCCATATTCCAAATTGCCTTCTCTGTACTATAAGCCCATGGGGAGCAATTATGGTGCCTGTAACTGTTTTTCAGAGATACAGATGTAGGATCTTAATTTGGTCACCCTGTTGCAATGCAGGAAATATAAAACGTGTAGTGTATTTGAGGTTTAAAAAGGCTTCTGAAGCTTGTCATTTCTACTTTGACATTTCAGACTTGATTTGCCCTTACGAAAAATGTATCAACCCCTACACAAATGTCCAATGAATCATAATCCACATAATAATTGACATTTCTAGTTGCTTCAGGATTATTTTCCTGCTTTAGCAAACTGGCTCAAAATGAGATCTTACATCTGTAGCCTATTTAAAACAAGTAGTTGTTTTTGTTTTTTTATTACAATTTGATTATTACATTTGATTAGAATGATCCGTCTTTTTAGGCCTTATCAAAATGTAATCTTCATGCTTATTGACCATGCAATTTACAGTAGGCTTAGCCTCTACATCAGTGCAAATACTATAGTCTATATTTAAGAATGTATTTTCATATTGAAGCAGTGAAATTAGAACAATGTGGACTGCAAATATATTCATCATATTTAGTAAATATGGTGCAGGCTATTTACCGAACTAGGCTATAATAGACTAACTGACAATGCGATACATTCAAAACAAGAAATACCCAACTTGAAGCAACCATATACTTAGCCATGGGGCATGTTCTGATTGCCCAGTGAGGGTCCAAGCCTCAACTCACCAACAATTTGTTTATTCATCAAAACCCACCACCAGCTACTGCGCCCATAATTCCAGTTGTGAAAATAGCAAAAATATGAATAACAGCCCCGTGAACCTACAGCGCTGAGATTGATCATTGTGATTAGGTTTGTTCAAACCTGACCTGTTCCTCTTTGATGCGTTCGTTGATCTTGGTGGTGGCATCTTGGTGGGCTCTGAACAGGCTGATCACGCTGGCGTTCTCTGGGTCCAGCATGTTCCCATTCACATCGCGCACCACCAGGTCCAACTCCAAGATCCTGGAGGGGACAGGGAGGAGGAAGAAGAAGGAGGAGGTGGAGGAGAAGGAGCAGATGGAGAAAGGGAAATGTTTATCTCTCAGACAGATGCAGAGATGGAAACACTCCCAAATGAGAATAATCTATTTTAGTGATAATGTGCACTCTTAGAAGTAAAGGTGCCTGGAATAGCCTTTGGGTTGCCACACAGGCGGAACTTTTCCAGTTGAGAAAGATTCCTTGAGGAACCCCTCAGAAACACCTTTCTGTGATGGAAGGGGTTCAGTTATGAACCTTTTTAATAATATATTGTAGAGGTGACAGCCTATCAGATTGGAGGCATGGTTTATTGGAAGTATGGCTTTTCAGCTATTTATTTTTGGTCGCCTGTAAAATGTAATTCATCTTCAAGTTTGTACACTGGAAATGAAAATGTTCCTTGAATACTTATGCATATTACATATAATATCAATAATATTAACGATGCTGATTACATACAGTAATAAAGTGGTA
>NC_068424.1:48021464-48061464 GCF_023373465.1 Oncorhynchus keta | reverse complement strand
CCAGTCACATGACATACACATATCACATCCAGTCACAGGACACACACATATCACATCCAGTCACAGGACACACACATATCACATCCAGTCACAGGACATACACACATCACATCCAGTCACAGGACATACACATATCACATCCAGTCACAGGACATACACATATCACATCCAGTCACAGGACACACACATCACATCCAGTCACAGGACATACACACATCACATCCAGTCACAGGACATACACATATCACATCCAGTCACAGGACATACACACATCACATCCAGTCACAGGACACACACACATCACATCCAGTCACAGGACATACACACATCACATCCAGTCACAGGACATACACATATCACATCCAGTCACAGGACATACACACATCACATCCAGTCACAGGACATACACACATCACATCCAGTCACAGGACATACACATATCACATCCAGTCACAGCACACACACATATCACATCCAGTCACAGGGACAGTCACAGCACACACACATATCACATCCAGTCACAGGACATACACATATCACATCCAGTCACAGGACATACACATATCACATCCAGTCACAGGACATAGACATATCACATCCAGTCACAGGACATACACATATCACATCCAGTCACAGCACACACACATATCACATCCAGTCACAGGACATACACATATCACATCCAGTAACAGGACATACACACATCACATCCAGTCACATGACATACACACATCACATCCAGTCACAGGACATAGACATATCACATCCAGTCACAGGACACACACACATCACATCCAGTCACAGGACATACACATATCACATCCAGTCACAGCACACACACATATCACATCCAGTCACAGGACATACACATATCACATCCAGTCACAGGACATACACATATCACATCCAGTCACAGGACATACACATATCACATCCAGTCACAGCACATACACATATCACATCCAGTCACAGCACACACACATATCACATCCAGTCACAGGACATACACATGTCACATCCAGTCACAGGACACACACATATCACATCCAGTCACAGGACATACACATATCACATCCAGTCACAGGATCCAGTCACAGGACATACACACATCACATCCAGTCACAGGACATACACATATCACATCCAGTCACAGGACACACACATATCACATCCAGTCACAGGACATACACATATCACATCCAGTCACAGGACATACACATATCACATCCAGTCACAGGACATACACACATCACATCCAGTCACAGGACATACACATATCACATCCAGTCACAGGACATACACATATCACATCCAGTCACAGGACATACACATATCACATCCAGTCACAGCACATACACATATCACATCCAGTCACAGGACATACACACATCACATCCAGTCACAGGACATACACATATCACATCCAGTCACAGCACACACACATATCACATCCAGTCACAGGACATACACATATCACATCCAGTCACAGCACATACACATATCACATCCAGTCACAGGACATACACATATCACATCCAGTCACAGCACATACACATATCACATCCAGTCACAGGACATACACACATATCACATCCAGTCACAGCACATACACATATCACATCCAGTCACAGCACACACACATATCACATCCAGTCACAGGACATACACATATCACATCCAGTCACAGCACACACACATATCACATCCAGTCACAGGACACACACATATCACATCCAGTCACAGCACACACACCTACACACACTGTAAATCTGTCTTTGTAGTAATCAGCTAAAAGAATGACATCCAGACACACACATTATTCCCAGTCAAACCACAACATTCCCAGTCAGCTCCCTCACCATCGCAGGTCTCCTGGATGTGGACTGTGTCCCCAACCTCCAGAGACAGTTGCTTCACCCCACGGCCAATGAAATTCCATGTTACTAGGGGAGACACAGAGAGATGGCCAATGAATGTCACACCAGTAAGAGAGAAGAAACCGAACCGAAACAAACCATTAGCTTTTGTTTGCCACACTTTAAACCCAACAAAAACAATCAACGTTCCCTGTTCGGGGGAGGGAGGGAGGGTATGTTCGCTTTTTGTTTTGCTTGTTGGGGAACAAGCGTATACGCTGACTGTACAAAACATTAAGAACGCCTGCTCTTCCCCTGACATAGACTGACCAGGCGAATCCAGGTGAAAGCTATGATCCCTTATTGAAGTCACTTGTTAAATCCACTTCAATCTGTGTAGATGAAGGGGATTACAGGTTAAAGAAGGATTTTGAAGCCTTGAGACAACTGAGACATGGATTGTGTATGTATGTGTGCCATTCAGAGAGTGAATGGGCAAGACAAAAGACTTCAGTGCCTTTGAGCGGGGCCTGGTAGTAAATGCCAAGACCTGCAACGCTGCGGAGGTTTTCACGCTCAACAGTTCCCTGTGTGTATGAAGAATGGTCCAACACTCAAAGGACATCCAGCCAACTTGACACAACTGTGGGACACGTTGGATTCCACACGGAAGCATCCCCGTGGAACACTTTTGAAACTTTGTAGAGTCCATGCCCTGACAAATTGAGGCTGTTCTGAGGGCAAAGGGGAGAGTGCAACTCAATATTAGGAAGATAGTCAGTGGATACGTAAAAAGTGGATTCGAAATTATGCAAGTAATGTTATTTGATAGACTCCAATTCTACCTGCAAATTTCGTAGTTGATCTATCTTACAGTACCTCCCCTCGCCCTCATAACCTCTCCTTCCTTCTCCTGCCCTCCTAGGGGCACCCTGCTGTCAGATGTCTGTCTGCACTGCGACACACAGAGACACAAATATATACTGTATACTGTAACTGACAAACAAATGCTCTCTCTCATACTAACATATCCATACATATCCACACATGTGCAGATAAACACACACACACACAGCGAGGAAAGTTCCAGAGGTGTCTGTCTTCATCACACGGTGTGTCCCAGAATCAGTAGTGGGGCCGGGGCCCAGATACGCGACAGGTGATATCCCGCCCAAACTCTATGTGCCATGGGCTCTCCAACCCTGTTCCTGCAGCTACCCAGTGTTTCGTTTGGGAAACCAAGTGAAATCTGTTCGGGGGAACATCGATAGCGGCATGTTTTCGCAAACAAAACACATTTTACTAAACTGTTGACAGCCCCTCTGCCCCATCGAGATGTGTCACCCAGTTAATTATGCACATTCCCTATTACAAATACAAATTCACTATAATTGTAGGCTAACTGTAAGCCGCCCTTCACAATCAATGAATCAACAGCATCACCTAGGGCTATATGTTCTCTCCCAGACTTGTGGGTAGACATTTTGGAGTGTAGCATAAAGTAACCAGTCCATCCAGTTTGCATAATAATCCAGCCCACACTCAAAGGCGATTACTCAAACGTGTTTAATTTGGGAGTATACCAATTATGTACGAAAGGCATATGTTTAGTCGGTTTTCTTTTATGTTTTTTTTCTGCCACGTGTAGTAGGCACAAGCTCTAAAATACAGATGGGTGTTTTGAAAGAAAGCTCTGTCCACTTCGTTGTGTTCGGCTTTGAAGCAACATCCACAACAAACCTGTTGTACACTCAATATTTAAGGTGTTCCTAATGTTTGGTAGACTCAGTGTATATGTGCGTGTTCAGATTACAAAAAGAAAAAGAGGATATATGTTTGTACGACTATGTCAAGGATTGTGTGCCTTCTTCAACATGTCCAATAGCGATAGTTATACCGCCCCCCCCTCAAAAGCCGTCCGTGTCCATCAGTAATAATACGGTTGTACACTGTCTTCCATTGTTCTGGTGTTTTACAGGTCTGTGTACACATGATGCTAGAAATGGAAACCTACTCACGCCCACTGTGCCGCTGCTCTATTTGTGACAGCCAGAAACCTCATGTTACTTCCTCCCTTCTACACTTCCTGTGTTTTCAATCCAACACGAAAGAAGATTTATCCATTTTAGAATTAATTTCCCGCAATTCTACACACCTTGCCCTGAGATGTAGAGTAAATGTCGCAGTCTTAAAGCAAGTTTGCTGCAATTCTACACATTTCGCCATTGGGACAGAGACTATAGGGCTGTGGCGGTCATGACATTTTGCCAGCTGGTAATTGGCATGCAAATGCTGCCGGTCTCACGGTAATTGACTGTTAATGAACCTAAACATGTTTAGCATCTCCAGGCTTTCCACGCATACACGCTTGCTGGTGCAAGCCTTCGGGGGGGGGTGAATAAATCCATTTAATATAGCCTACACCATCACAATAACATGAATTATTTATTTGGTTATGATAGAACTATAAACCTGGGAATGTCTTAGGACAAATGTAAACATATAGAACTGCATGGTGTGACGTTATACTGATGGTTTGGAAAACGTGGCCAGGAAGGAATGCACTCTGACCCTTGTGCTTCCAGTGGAGAGAGAGACCATTGCATTACTGCTCTGCACTCTTAGAAAAACAGGTGCTATCTCAAACTTAAAAGGGTTTTCCAGCTATCCCAATAGGATAACCCTTTTGAAGAACCCCTTTTGGTTCCAGGTAGAACCCTTTTGAGTTCCATGTAGAACCCTTGCCAGAGATGATTCTACATGGAACCAAAAAGAGTTCTACCTGGAATCAAAAAGAGTTCTACCTGGAACCAGAAAGGGTTCTCCTATGGGGACAGCCGAAGAACCCTTTTGTAATCCTATTTTCTAAGAGTGATCTTGTATACCAAGCAAGTTATGGTATATCTAATCAATGGAAGATGACAGAATTAAAAGTGAAATGTGAAAGAAAGGCCGCAACGACCAAAAGCTGCTATTTAGGCTATTATCTGAATGGAGTTGTCGTTACGTGTAGGTTAACTGTAAGGATGGTGAGAAGCTCAGCAATGCAGTTAGCTAGTTTCTCTCAGTGTGATGCAGTCAACATTTACATTTTACATTTAAGTCATTTAGCAGACGCTCTTATCCAGAGCGACTTACAAATTGGTAGACAGGTTACATATAGACAGGTTACATAGACAGGTACTATGTAATCGGATGGAGTAATAAATAACTAGCAAGGAGTTAGTCTGGCATGAGTTAACAGCGGTTGCAGTCTCTCCCACTGTGCCTGCTCCAGTGCTCTGTCTTACACATACATTCACACACACACACTGCACAGACTCCACCTCCCCATAGCCTACAGCTTGTCGCTCTGTGCCTCTCTCTCTCCCTCCCTTTTCTCCATAGCTCCAAAGTAGCAAAACGATTGGCTTTTCTGCTGCTTCCCTCACTTGGATCAGACCGGGTCAATAAGGTGACGGGTCTGGTTGTCCTTCAGGTACTTTCGGAACGAGTTAAAACTGTTTATTTATACATATTGAGTCCGGCGCTTTCGCGTGTCCATTTCGGAACAGGACCTGTTACTCCCATCACAATTTGTACTAATCATTCAGATTGTTCCAATTCAATCAGGAAGTGTTTAGAGAGTGATTAGAGGGACAATAGAGTGCTGAGTACCAGGCCATTAGCGAGGGCCTTTAGCAAATTTGGTAGGCTAACCATCAGCTCCATTAATTTACGCAGTTTGGGATGGGATTACCTTGAACAATGGTCACCGGGAATTGGACTGCAGGTCATGACTCATGACTGATGGTAAGGTTACCATGACAGCCCTTGGCTGAGAGAAGATTTTGCAATTTTATAACTCACTTCATGCAATTCTACTCATTTTGCCATGGGGTGGAGAGAAATGTTCGACTAACAAAATCAATGGGTCGCTTCAGTCTGTAATTCGACCATGATTTCTACACGTTTAGACGAACTAACACATTCTTTTTTTAAATGTTCAACTCATTCGGGGGCTCAATTTACTGTTGAGAGTTAGAATAGTAGAATACGCAAGGTGAAATGAAAAACATTTGGTTGTGCATCAGCAGTTGTCTACTATTCTAACTCTCAACAGTAAGTTGAGACCCCGACTGAGTTCCTAAACAAAAGGGGGGTGCGTGCAGCCCGTGGGGCCCATCAATGTTCTAATGCATTGTAGAACTACTGCAACAAATACAAACCCTGCTCTGAAGGTCAATATGTTTATGTTTATGAAGTGACAGTGATAGAATCAGTCTTTCTGATTAGGAAACATGCCAGGGTTGAGCCTGACATGCTATCATGTGTGTCAAGTGATTCCTGACAGTCACTGTCTGATGCAGCCACTGAAGCACTCTAAGCACCCATTTTGTTTCTCTGAACATGGAGGTCTATCAGTGAGGTCTACCTCATCTCTCTCTATCATGTCTGTGCAGACAGTCAGAATGTTAGAGTCAGTTACCTGAGGTCTGCCCACTTCCTGTCAAGGAGGAAGTGAGGGCGATCAGAGATCACCCTCTGCAAGCTAGCAAGAAAACACACACAAGCACAGACACACATACACACTTAAGACTGCACAGGTGCGTGTGGGTTACTCACCTACGCCATATCGCTCCGTTGTGGTCGTCATCCAAGGAGCCATGACTGCCTTTCTTTTCTCTCTCGCCACCTCTCTCCCTTACACTCTTTCTCTTTCTCTGGGTGTCTGAGATACGTTCTCCGCTCTACCTCTCACTTCTGCGTTTTTTTTTTGTCTGTATATGAAAGCAGATAACTCCTCCCCCTCTCCTTCCTTCCTCTTCACTTTCTCTTCTCTTGCTCTCTTCACATCTGTCATGGGATAACCTTCTCAGTAGTTGTTAGAGGCCTGTTCACTAACTGTAGCTCTCTATGTGACCTCACTCTTAGAAAAAAGGGTTCCAAAAGGTTATTCGGCTGTCCCTACAGGAGAACCCTTTTTAGTTCCAGGTAGAACCCTTTTTGATTCCAGGTAGAACCTTTGTTGTTTCCAGGTAGAACTCTTTTTGCCCGTTGTGTAGAGGGTTCTATCTGGAACCAAAAAGGGTTCTTCAAAGGGTTCTCCTATAGGGAAATTTTAGGTTCTAGATAGCCCCTTTTGTGTAGTCCGAACGATGAACCTGTTCTCAATGAGTGTTCAATGGGCAGCGTGAGTGTACCATGTAAGGCAATAGTTTAGTCTAAAGTGGCAAATGATCTTACTAACTTGTTGGCAGCCTATCTGAAATATTTAAAAAAATCCATAGGCCTACTATGGTTTGATATAAAACACAACAGATACTTGGCAACATGTTTCAGCTCCTGCTTGGGCAGTGCTCCTAAAAAACACAAGCTCCTCTTCTCTCTCCTCTTTCTGCTCCTTTGCGTGTGTGATGGAGTGACCAGACAGAGTGATGCAGCCAGCCCTGCATCTAAAACAGCTTGTGCCAGTCCACTCCCACTGTGGATGTAGCCTAATCTTGGTAAACCATCTGGGAGCTAACGATTCTGTTCCGCTGCACGGATTCAATAGGCAATAGGAGGCTAGATGTAGCTTACGACTGCAACACCAATCTCTCATTATGAGTGATGGGACCGTAAAATTGATGTGTAGCGTGTAGTTGCCTCACTTATCCACAAGAGGGTAGTGTATACATTACATTTGACAAGAGGTCATAACCATATACAGTAGTTGCACACTACAAGCAAGTGTTCACTTTTTAGAAACATGAGAACTGAGCAAACCCACACATAAATGTTGAACTTTTATTTTTCCAAATTTGACTTGATAACATAATAATCGATTGCCTATGAGATACAAGTATCCAAATAAGGTCAAATTGATTTCTGTATAACAAACCCGATTTCATTCAAGTGACCTCTCTCATGCACAGTCCACAGCATGCTCGGTTCGCCACAGCATGCATCCATGGTCCATTACTTACATGATCCTGTGGGAACAGAATGGAGAGATGCTATTATCAGAAGACCAGCGGTGCGGGGAAAAGTACTCAATTGTCATACTTGAGTAAAAGTAAAGATACCTTAATAGAAAATGACTCAAGTGAAAGTCACCCAGTAAAATATGACTTCCGTAAAATTCTAAAAGTATCTGGTTTTAAATGTACTTAAGGAAAGTGATGAAGTACTCAATTGTCATACTTGAGGAAAAGTACAAAGTAAAAGTAAACGCTACACATCAAATTCCTTATATTTAGCAAACCAGATGGATGGCACAATGTCATTTTTGTCATTTATTTTTACAGACAGACAGGGGCACTCTCCAACATTCAGAAATAATTTACAAACGCAGTATTTGTGTTTAGTGAGGAAGTCGGGATGACAACACGTTATATTGATAGGTGCGTGAATTGGAACGATTGTGCTGTTCTGCCTGAGCATTCGAAATGTAACGAGTACTTTTGAGTATCAGGGAAAAGCTATGGAGGTAAAAAGTACATATGTTCTTTAGGAATGTAGTGGAGTAAAAGTACAAGTTGTAAAAAATATAAATAGTACTTTAAATGATTTTTACTTAGGTACTTTAAACTACTGCCGAAGAGCTTTTCTTTCAAACTGACAGACAGGAAACCACAATGACACTGAATATGAATGATAACATATTTATCCTGTTTTGAAAGTGTGTCTGGGTGCATGTTTGCAGAGCTGCTGGAAAACAGCCCCAGTACTACACACAAACACACTAACGCACATTCATTTATAAATCATAATGGATTCATAATTAGTCCATCCCACTCAATTAAACAAATCAATGTCCCCTGCAACCCTAAATACGCAAATCAAACGCCCCACAAAAAAAACGATCTGTGCATTCAGACCTTTTTGTTCAGTGCGTGTTGCATACTGCATGTATATTTTTGTAATCGTGTTAAAACTCACAGACTGGGAATAGTGTGTCACAATGTATATACAGTTGAAGTCAGAAGTTCACATACACCTTAGCCAAATACAATTTAAACTCCGTTTTTCACAATTCCTGACATTTAATCCGAGTAAACACTCCCTGTCTTAGGTCAGTTTGTAACGGCCGTCGGTGGAAGAAGGTGAGGACCAAAGCGCAGAGAGGTACCTGTTCACGTTATTGATTTAAACTGAACACTATCAAACAAAGAAACAAAAAAAATCCCAACCGAAACAGCTCCGTCAGGTGCAAACCACACTAAACAGAAAAATAATCAGCCACAACTCAAGGGTGAAAACACGCTGCCTTAAGTATGGTTCTCAATCAGGGACAACGATTGACAGCTGCCTCTGATTGAGAACAATACCAGGCCAAACACAGAAATACCAAATCATAGAAAAAAAGAACATAGACTGCCCACCCAACTCACACCCTGACCATACTAAAACAAAGACATCACAAAGGAACTAAGGTCAGAACGTGACACAGTTAGGATCACCACTTTATTTTAAGAACGTGAAATGTCAGAATAATAGTTGAGAAAAGTATTTATTTCAGCTTTTATTTCATTCATCACATTCCCAGTGAGTCAGAAGTTTACATACACTCAATTAGTATTTGGTAGCATTGCCTTTAAATAGTTTAACTTGGGGCAAACGTTTCGGGTAGCCTTCCACAAGCTTCACACAATAAGTTGGGTGAATTTTGGCCGATTCCTCCTGACAGAGCTGGTCAGGTGTCAGGTGTGTAGGCCTCCTTGCTCGCACACGCTTTTTCAGTTCTGCCCACAAACTTTCTATAGGATTGAGGTCAGGGCTTTGTGATGGCCACTCCAATACCTTGACTTTGTTGTCCTTAAGCCATTTTGCTCATTGTCCATTTGGAAGACCCATTTGCGACCAAGATTTAACTGATGTCTTGAGATGTTTCTTCAATATATCCACATAATTTTCCTCCCTCATGATGCCATCTAATTTGTGAAGTGCACCAGTCCCTCCTGCATCAAAGCACCCCCACAACATGATGCTTCCACCCCCGTGCTTCACGGTTGGAATGGTGTTCTTCGGGTTGCAAGCCTCCTCCTTTTTCCTCCAAACATAACGGTTGTCATTATGGCCAAACAGTTCTATTTTTGTTTCATCAGACCAGATTACATTTCTCCAAAAAGTACGATCTTTGTCCCCATGTGCAGTTGTAAACCTGGCTTTGGCTTTTTTTATGATGGTTTTGAAGCAGTGTCTTCTTCCTTGCTGAGCGGCATTTCAGGTTATGTCGATATCGGACTTGTTTAACTGTGGATATAGATACTTTTGTGCCTGTTTCCTCCAGCATCTTCACAAGGTCCTTTGCTGTTGTTCTGGGATTGATTTGCACTTTTCGCACCAAAGTACATTAATCTCTAAGAGACAGAACGCGTCTCCTTCCTGAGTGGTATGACGGCTGCGTGGTCCCATGGTGTTTATACTTGCGTATTATTGTTTGTACAGATGAACGTGGTACCTTCAGGCATTTGGAAATTGCTCCCAAGGATGAACCAGAGTTGTGGAGGTCTACAATTCTTTTTCTGAGGTCTACAATTCTTTTTCTGAGGTCTTGGCTGATTTCTTTTGATTTTCCCATGACGTCAAGCAAAGAGGCACTGAGTTTCAAGGTAGACCTTGAAATTCATCCACAGGTACACCTCCAATTGACTCAAATGATGTCAATTAGCCTATCAGAAGCTTCTAAAGCCATGACATCATTTTCTGGAATTGTCCAAGCTGTTTAAAGGCACAGTCAACTTAGTGTATGTAAACTTCTGACCCACTGGAAATGTGATACAGTGAATTATAAGTGAAATAATCTTAATGACTCCAACTTAAGTGTATGTACATTTCCGACTTCTACTGTATGGATCCACATGTTTAGCAAGGATGTTCCATACCATTCTTCTCTCCCGTAAGGACACTCTGCGTTGTTTCATCCTGTTGTGAGGTCTGGATGTATATACCTCACTGTATAGTCTGGAGTAAACAGCCGAGGGCCAGGAACTACTGTAAAACTCATCTTTTAAAGTTAATCCATACAACTTTTACATATACAGTACCTAGCCTTATATGGTATTTTACCAAATAGGAAGACACACAGCTACAGACATACGCACATTCATGCACACGCACACACAGGGTTGGATGGATGACTTGAAAAATTTGATTCAGACCCTGATTACAGATTACATGACAATAAAGGTCATTAGTAAAGTCAGACATTGGATTGCTCAAAATGAGTAACGTCATATGATTCATTTTGGATTTCTTCCTTGGTTAGCCAACATCTGCCTGGTCGGTTTATGCTGCAGACCAATCAGTTCCCCCAATCCCTCAGAAGTGCTTGCTGAACTTCCTGCACCTCCTTGATGAAATGGCATCGCTGCTAAAATATTAGATTTACTGTCAAGTTTTAGGGAAAGCTTTCCCAATCCTCATTCATTGATTGTGTAATTATAAGCCTACTTACACCCAACCACCAAGCAGATTGTGGCCAGTTAAAGAGGAGATTGTCATTTGAATGTCTCGCCCATCTTTAACATTAAAGTCTGACATGATAAAGCCTTCAGTAGACAGATATATATATATTTTTATAATAATTATAATTATAATAAAATTATAATAATAATTTTGCACGCCCAATTTTTCCATTTTTTGATTTGTTAAAAAAGTTTGAAATATCCAATAAATGTCGTTCCACTTCATGATTGTGTCCCACTTGTTGTTGATTCTTCACAAAAAAATACAGTTTTATATCTTTATGTTTGAAGCCTGAAATGTGGCAAAAGGTCGCAAAGTTCAAGGGGGCCGAATACTTTCACAAGGCACTGTAAATAAAAACACTTCAAAAACGTTTCCACTATTTAGCTGAGTGAGCAGCTGATTTATCATGTGGTTTATCTGGGGCACAGGGAGTGGCTGTGTTGACTAATGAAACATCTTCAAATGTTCTTTGACAAAGCGAAGTTGGAGGCTGACATTTTTTTGCTAAAAAAGTTTATGTGGAATGCAACCAAGGAGATTACGTGTGTGTGTGTGTGTGTGTGTGTGTGTGTGTGTGTGTGTGTGTGTGTGTGTGTGTGTGTGTGTGTGTGTGTGTGTGTGTGTGTGTGTGTGTGTGCGTGTGCGTGCGTGCGTGCGTGCGTGCGTGCGTGCGTGCGTGCGTGCGTGCGTGCGTGCGTGCGTGCGTGTGTGTGTGTGCGCGCGCGCGCGGACATGTTTAACTATTCCACAAGAATAGAAAACCAACTAATATTCGACCAACTAGGGACATTTTGTTAGTTCCCACAAGATCAAATGTTATTTCTAGGGGGTTTAGGGTTAATGTTAGAATTTGTGTTAGGGTTAGAATTGTGTTAAGCGTTAGGGCTAGGAGCTCGGGTTAGTTTTAGGGTTAGGATTAGGAGCTAGGGTTAGGTTTAGCGTTAGGGTTAGGAGCTAGGGCTAGGGTTAGGGTTAAGGTTAGGTTTTAGATTAAGGTTTGGGTTAGGGTTAGGGTAAGAGTATGGGTTAGGGTTAGGGTTAGGTAAAAGTTGAGGGATTAGGAAAAATAGGATTTTGAAAGGTGTGTGTCAACACAAGGTTAGCTGTACAATACTGTGTGTGTGTGTGTGTGTGTGTGTGTGTGTGTGTGTGTGTGTGTGTGTGTGTGTGTGTGTGTGTGTGTGTGTGTGTGTGTGTGTGTGTGTGTGTGTGTGTGTGTGTGTGTGTGTGTGTGTGTGTGTGTGTGTGTGTGTGTGTGTGTGTGTGTGTGTGTGTGTGCACTGTGATACGTTATCACCTTGACCTGATAACAGGAGGGAGGTAGACACCTTGCGACTCACAAGGAGAAAACAGGGTGGAGCTGACAGGTGTGTGGGGTCTGGTGGGGCTGGAGAAAGGTCGTCAGGGACAGAGATTAAGGGACAGAGATGTGTGTTTGTAGGTGAACCCATATGTAAGCAGGAGAAATGAGGCATAGACACTCGGATAGAAAATAAGTTGTTGGGGAGAGAGAGCAACAGCCACAGACAGATAGAGCAAACGAGAGGAGGGGAAAAGGTCAATAAACGATTGATAGGGAATGCAAGACAGAGAAAAAGAGACCCGCATGAAAAGATTTAACACCACATCAGCAAAAAGTGATTCCAGAGAGAACAACTCTGCCAAATCTGAAATCGGCATGTTCTCGACTAAAAATACCATTCTAATACCAGTAAAAAACACACAACTGCTGTCTGAGACTCCTTAAAATGACCCATTAAAGAACATTCCAGTCCTCTCAAAAGTCCCGGGGCAAATCTCAAATAAGGACACTCTATGATGAGCTCTTGTGAAAAGTAGTGTAATGCTGTATATGAGGAAGACAGAAAAGAGACGTAGAAGGAGAGCATGAGAGCTAGCATTGAATTAACTTGCTAAGCATGGGGGGCGAGTTGTACAAAAGTCCGTGGCTAATTCAGATCTGTATGCTAACTGGCATCTTGTTTTGAAAGGTTTCCCTAATTGGAGGACAGCTTGTTTACCATGCATTGTGAACAGGTATGCAAATAAGTTAGAAATTGTATTTATAATGCAAGTGGAAGACTATTAAAGTTATTGTCAAAGTATATTTAACCACGGTAGAGAGAAAGAGAGCAAGGGGGGCAAGAGAAAATGAGTCATACACACATGCGTGCACCCGCATCATGAACGAGTCTCTGGTTCCCATACAGTCTAACGGAGTCGAGTAACGTTAGAGCAGAGAGGAGGAAAGAAGAGAGAGATGACACAGTACAGGAGTTGGAGTACCACTGAGACTGCGGTGAGTTTTACACGTTCTCTTATTCCAATGTCAGTGACAAGTGAGTACATTTGTACCAGGTGACATCAGATCTATACTTAATGCCGGTAACAAAAACGCTAACCTATTAAACGGTCCAATTCTACCACGTAACCTCCTCAGGAGATGAATACATGAATGCCTTCACTATCAAGACCTGTTTTTGACCAAGTTCAAAAACCCCATTTAATAGGTGATCTGTTCTGAAGCTTATTAACAAGCTACCAAAAATTACTTTTCAACTCACTCAGCCAGTCACATGCGCTGTTGTGTGCACGTAACTGCACGTAACTGGGAACACAATGGCAAACACAGAGGTCACCAATTCTCTGGACCTGAGAATGAGGGAGTGTGAGTGGATGATCTGTCTATGGAGTGAAACCCCACGGACCTGTTTGTGTCTCTATTCCAGTAGAAATAGAGGGGATTTGGCTGAAACAGAAACAGGAACAACTACATCTGGTTATCATTTTTTTTTTAAATTAAATCCAGTTGGATAAACACTCCAAACAGCTTTCCTGACCGCTCGGTTCTCAGGCAAATCTCTTGTTAAGACACAGGTGTTTGATCACATTAACAAAATTGTTCAATTGGTATTGAAAGCATCTCACCAATCATACTGTCTTGGCACTTGGGGTGGCAGGTCACCTAGTGGTTAGAGCATTGGGCTAGTAACCAAAAGGTTGCTAGATCAAATCCCTGAGCTGACTAGGTAAAAATCTGTTGTTCTGCCCCTGAACAAGGCAGTTAACCTGCTGTTCCTAGGCTGCCATTCTAAATAAAAACTTGTTCTTAACTGAATCGCCTAGATAAATAAATAAAGGTCAAAAAATGAAAAAGTCTCATTAGTCATTCCAGGCCCAGCTCTAGAGAAAAAAACACAGCTGAAACTCTTTGGCTGGATTCCAACTTTCTATGCAAGAATGGCTTCCTTTAGCAGGATGGTTAGGGAGATAAATTGTTCCTTTGCTTCCCTTAAAACTACTGATTCAAACCCATCCAGTCCTTTCAACTTTCAATGGTCCTGAAATAACACTAGTAGACTCAGGTCAAGAGAATTGGAATGTAGATCATCTAAAAGGTCATGTGAGGTCACTTCCACTTCCAGCATAAATCCTTGTCCTGTCACTGTGTCGTGACACAATGTATACAAAGACCCCCCACCCCCCAAAAAAATACTAAACACTAATTATACTGTCTCATTATACTGTCCCAAATGGCACCCTATTCCATATATAGTACACCACTTTTGACTAGGGCCCATAGGGTTCCTAAAGGGCTCTGGTCAAAAGTAGTGCACTGTGTAGGGAGTAGGGTGTAATTTGGGACAATGACCAAGTCTATCTAACAATAACAGGTCAACTGATCTCTGTATGACACAACAACAATTGGTATTCGAACATACAGTTGAAGTCGGAAGTTTTCTTTTATTGGAGTCATTAAAACTAGTTTTTCAACAACTCCACAAATTTCTTGTTAACAAACTATAGATTTGGCAAGTCGGTTAGGACATCTACTTTGTTCATGACACGTCATTTTTCCAACAATTGTTTACAGACAGATTATTTCACTTATAATCCACAGTATCACAATTCCAGTGGCTCAGAAGTTTACATACACTAAATTGACTGTGCCTTTAAACAGCTTGGAAAATTCCAGAATGTGATGTCATGGCATTAGAAGCTTCTGATAGGCTAATTGACATAATTTGGGTCAATTGGAGGTGTAACTGTGGATGTATTTCAAGGTCTACCTTCAAACTCAGTACCTCTTTGCTTGACATCATGGGAAAATAAAAAAAAATCAGCCAAGACCTCAGAAAAAAATTGTAGACCTCCACAACTCACAACTGGTTCATCCTTGGGAGCAATTTGCAAATGCCTGAAGGTACCACATTCATCTGTACAAACAATAATACACAAGTATAAACACCATGGGACCACGCAGCCGTCATACCACTCAGGAAGGAGACGCATTCTGTCTCCTAGATTAATGTACTTTGGTGCGAAAAGTGCAAATCAATCCCAGAACAACAGCAAAGGACCTTGTGAAGATGCTGAAGGAAACCGGTACAAAAGTATCTATATCCACAGTTAAATGAGTCTTATATATCGACATAACCTGAAAGGCCGCTCAGCAAGGAAGAAACCGCTGCTCCAAAACCGACATAAAAAAAGCCAGACAACAGTTTGCAACTGCACATGGGGACAAAGATCGTACTTTTTGGAGAAATGTCCTCTGGTCTGATAAAACAAAAATAGAACTGTTTGGCCATAATGACGATAGTTTTGTTTGGAGGAAAAAGGGGGAGGCTAGCAAGCCGAAGAATACCGGTGAAGCATGGGGGTGGCGGCATCATGTTGTGGGGGTGCTTTGCTGCATGAGGGACTGGTGCACTTCACAAAATAGATGGTATCACGAGGTAGTAAAATTATGTGGATTTATTGAAGCAACATCTCAAGACATCAGCTTGTGGAAGCCTACCTGAAACATTTGACCCAAGTTAAACAATTTAAAGGCAATGCTACCAAATACGAATTGATCGCATGTAAACTTCTAACCTACTGGGAATGTGATGAAGAAAATAAAAGCTGAAATAAATCATTCTCTCTACTATTATTCTGACATTTCACATTCTTAAAATAAAGTGGTGATCCTAACTGACCTAAGACAGGCAATTTTTACTAGGATTGAATGTCAGGAATTGTGAAAAACTGAGTTTAAATGTATTTTGCTAAGGTGTATGTAAACTTCTGACTTCAATTGTATATACAAGTCAGACATTCTCCTCAAAGTTGCAATCCGCCACAGACAGGATGTACACTACCGCAGGTGTGACTGATCCAATGTGTATCACAGAGAGTAGCCATTTTGTGTCTGACTACTATAGGTCTGACTAACAATATGTGTCAATGACGTCAGCCATTGTGGGTCAACTTACATGAGCGCAACCATTGTGTGTCCGACTGGCCGTATCACATTCTTTTTTAAAAATTTATTTCACCTTTATTTAACCAGGTAGGCCAGTTGAGAACAAGTTCTCATTTACAACTGCGACCTGGCCAAGCAGTGCAAAGCAGTGCGACACAAACAACAACACAGAGTTACACTTGGAATAAACAAACATACAGTCAATAACACAATAGAAAGGTCTATACACAGTGTGTTCAAATGAGGTAAGATAAGTGAGGTAAGGCAATAAATAGGCCATAGTGGCGAAATAATTACAATTTAACAATTAAACACTGGAGTGATCGATGTGCAGAAGATGAACGTGCAAGTAGAGATACTGGGGTGCAAAGGAGAAGAAAAAAAATAACATTATGGGGATGAGGTGGTTGGATGGGCTATTTACAGATGGGCTATGTACAGGTGCAGTGATCTGTGAGCTGCTCTGACAGCTGGTGCTTAAATTTAGAGAGGGAGATATGAGTCTCCAGCTTCAGTGATTTTTGCAATTCGTTCCAGTCATTGGCAGCAGATAACTGGAAGGAAAGGCGGCCAAAGGGGGAATTGGCTTTGGGGGTGACCAGTGAAATATACCTGCTGGAGCGCTTGCTATGGGTGGGTGCTGCTATGGTGACCAGTGAGCTGAGATAAGGCAGGGCTTTACCTAGCAAAGACCTATAGATGACCTGGAGCCAGTGGGTTTGGTGATGAGTATGAAGCGAGGGCCAGCCAACGAGAGCATACAGGTTGCAGTGGTGGGTAGTATATGGGGCTTTGGTGACAAAACGGATGGCACTGTGATAGACTGCATACAATTTGCTGAGTAGAGTGTTGGAGGCTATTTTGTAAATGACATCGCCAAAGTCAAGGATCAGTAGGATAGTCAGATTTATGAGGGTATGTTTGGCAGCATGAGTGAAGGATGCTTTGTTGCGAAATAGGAAGCCAATTCTAGATTTAATTTTGGATTGGAGATGCTTAATGTGAGTCTGGAGGGAGAGTTTCCAGTCTAACCAGACACCTAGGTATTTGAAATTGTCCACATATTCTAAGTCAGAACCGTCCAGAGTAGTGATGCTGGACGGGCGGGCAGGTGCGGGAAGCGATCGGTTGAAGAGCATGCATTTAGTTTTACTTGCATTGAAGAGCAGTTGGAGGACACGGAAGGAGAGTTGTATGGCATTGAAGCTCGTCTGGAGGTTAGTTAGCACAGTGCCCAAAGAAGGGCCAGAGGTATGCAGAATGGTGGCCCCTGCTTAGAGGTGGATCAGAGAATCACCAGCAGGCCCTCCAATTTGACACACTGAACTCTGTCTGAGAAATCGTTGGTGAACCAGGCGAGGAAGTAATTTGAGAAACCAAGGCTGTTGTGCCTGCCGATAAGAATGTGCTGAAAAGCCTTGGCCAGGTCGATGAATACAGCTGCACAGTATTGTCTCTTATGATATAATTTAGGACCTTGAGCGTGGCTGAGGTGCACCCATGACCAGCTCGAAAACCAGATTGCATAGCGGAGAAGGTACAGTGGGATTCGAAATGGTAGGTGATCTGTTTGTTCACTTTGCTTTCGAAGACCTTAGATAGGCAGGGTAGGATAGATATAGGTCTGTAACAGTTTGGGTCTAGAGTGTCTCCCCCTTTGAAAAGGGGGATGACCGCGGCAGCTTTTCAATCTTTGGGGATCTCAGACGATGCGAAAGCGAGGTTGAACAGGCTAGTAATAGGGGTTGCAACAATTTCAACAGATCATTTTAGAAAGAGAGGGTCCAGATTGTCTCGCCCGGCTGATTTGTAGGGGTCCAGATTTTGCAGCTCTTTCAGAACATCAGATATCTGGATTTGGGTGAAGGAGAAATGGAAGAGGCTTGGGCAAGTTGCTGTGGGGGTTGCAGGGCTGTTGATCAGGGTAGGGGTAGCCAGGTGGAAAGCATGGCCAGCGGTAGAAAAATGCTTATTGAAATTCTCAATTATAGTGTATTTATCGGTGGTGACAGTGTTTCCGAGCCTCAGTGCAGTGGGCAGCTGGGAGGAGATGCTCATATTCTCCATGGACTTCACAGTGTCCCAGAACATTTTAGAGTTTGTGCTACAGGATGCAAATTTCTGTTTGAAAAAGCTAGCCTTTGCTTTCCTAACTGCCTGTGTATATTGGTTCCCAACTTCCCTGAAAAGTTGCATATCTAGGGGGATATTCAACGCTAATGCAGTATGCCACAGGATGTTTTGCGCTGGTCAAGGGCAGTCAGGTCGGGAGTGAACCAAGGCCTATTTCTGTTCCTGGTTCTACATTGTATTGAGGTGTTGTGTTCATATTTGAGACAATCATATCATACACTTTCTCTCTCAAATTCCAACACACACCGATAAGATACCGAAGTCAAATCAATTCAGAAATACACATAGAGAAACGTGAACACAATAGTTCTTTGAACACACAGATGTACTGAATATGTATTTGTATTCATTTATTTTAATGACACTTTATTTAACTAGGCAAGTCAGTTTAAGAACAAATTCGTATTTACAATGACAGCACAAAGGCAAGAAGGTAGACACAACAATATACCACAACTGTCAGTAAGAGTGTCCATTATTGAGTCTTTGAAGAAAAAGATGAAGATAAAACTGTCCAGTTTGAGTGTTTGTTGCAGCTCGTTCCAGTCGCTAGCTGCAGCGAACTGAAAAGAGGAGCGACAGGGACGTGTGTTCTTTGGGGACCTTCAGCAGAATGTGACTGGCAGAACGAGGGTTGTACTGTATGTGGAGGATGAGGAATGCAGTAGGTACAGTATCTCAGATATACAGTGACTACGGAAAGTATTCAGACCACTTGACTTTTCCCACATTTTCTGAGGTTACAGCCTTATTCTAAAATGCATGAAATGTTGTTTTTTTCATCAATCTACACACAATACCCTATAATGACAAAGCAAAAACTGTTTTTATTATTAATAATATGTTATTTTATTATGTATTGTTAATTTATTACAATTAAAAAACTGAAATATCACTTTTACATAAGTATTCAGACCCTTTACCCGTACTTTGTTGAAGCACCTTTGGTAGCGATTACAGCCTCAAGTCTTCTTGCATATGATGCTACAAGCTTGGCACAGCTGTATTTGGGGAGTTTCTCGCATTCTTCTCTGCAGATCCTCGCAAGCTCTGTCAGGTTGGATGGTGAGATTTGCTCCACAGATATTTTCAGGCCTCTCCAGAGATGTTTGATCGTGTTCAAGTCCGGATTCTGTCTGGGCAACTCAAGGACATTCAGAGACCTGTCCCAAAGCCACTCCTGCATTGTCTTGGCTGTGTGCTTAGGGTTGTTGTCCTGTTGAAAGGTGAAACTTCACCCCAGTCTGAGGTCCTGAGCGCTCTGGAGCAGGTTTTCATTAACGATCTCTCTGTACTTTGCTCCATTCATCTTTGCCTCGATCCTGGCTAGTCTCCGAGTCCCTGCCGCTGAAAAACATCCCCACAGCATGATGCTGCCACCACCATGATTTCACGTAGGGATGGTGCCAGGTTTCCTCCAATCTTGGTTTCATCAGATCAGAGAATCTTGTTCTCATGGTCTGATAGTCTTTAGGTGCCTTTTGGCAAACTCAAAGCGGGCTGTCATGTGCCTTTTACTGAGGAGTGGCTTCCATCCGGCCACTCTACAATAAAGGCCTGATTTGTGAAGTGCTGCAGAGATGGTTGTCCTTCTGGAAGGTTCTCCCATCTCCACAGAGGAACTCTAGAGCTGTGTGAGAGTGACCATCGGTTTCTTGGTCACCTCCCTGATCAAGGCCCTTCTCCTCAGATTGCTCAGTTTGGCCGGGTGGCCAGCTCTAGGAAGAGTCTTGGTGGTTCCAAACTTCTTCCATTTAAGAATGACGGAGACCACTGTGTTCATGGGGACCTTCAATGCTGCAGAATTATTTTGGGCACCCTTCCCCAGATCTGTGCCTCAACACAATCCTGTCTTAGAGCTCTAATGACAATTAAGTCTACCTCATGGCTTGGTGTTTGCTCTGACATGCACTGACAACTGTAGGACCTTATATAGACAGGTGTGTGCCATTCCAAATCAAGTCCAATCAATTGAATTTCCCCCAGGTGGGACTCCAATCAAGTTGTAGAAACATCTCAAGGATGATCAATGGAAACAGGATGCACCTGAGCTCAATTCTGAGTCTCATAGCAAAGGGTCTGAATACTTATGTAAATATGGTATTTCTGTTTTAAAGTTGTAATAAATTAGCAAAATTCTTAAAGAAAACTGTCTTCGCTTTGTCATTATTTATTATTATGAAGTATTGTGTGTAGATTGCTGAGGATTTTTATTTATTTAATCAATTTCAGAATAAGGCTGTACCGTAACAAAATGTGGAAAAATCCAAGGAGTCTTTCTGAAGGCACTGTATGCTTTCTCACAGACTGTGAGTCAAACAGACATACAGACACACCCCTTTGTGCCTTGTCTGTGGGAAGGCAGTCTGCCGTGGGGGTCTGTCAGGACAGCAATAGACATTGGAGGCTGCCCAGATATGGACATACACTATGGGAAAGAAGCTTTGCCAAGAGTCCTCCAGTAAAACATAGAATCTGAGAGAGAGCGTGTGTGTGTGTGTGTGTGTGTGTGATTGGTAGAGGTAAATGTTATGGTGAGAATGCGTGTGTGTTTGGGGGATCTGAGAAATAAGTCTGTCTGAAGAGATGAGTCTTCAATGTAGTGCCTTTCCATATGTGCTCAGAGTCAAGGCAAACATAATCTCTTCATATCTTTTTGTCTTTCTACCTATTTCTTCATCTCTCCCCTTTCACTCTCGCTCCACCCTCCTCTCCACCACCCTTGCCCTCCCCCATTTCTATCCCTCCCCCATACCCTCTACCACTCTAGCCATGTGGTGGTAAATGATATACTGTTTGAGTGATTAGACTTCTACATTCCGAACCTGGAGCATGTCCCAAATGTCCATTTAAGCAGAAGAGGGAGGGAGAGCAAACACCCCTTGCGACTTACTGACGCACATTCACAGACACACGCACACACACACAGGTTATCTTATCAGTCTCTCTTATTGAATATTCCACCACTAGACATGTGCAACTGCTGCCCTCATTTTCCATCTCACTAATCTTGATAGCTTAGTAAGTGAGCAATATTCGTCTGCTGCCATTTGCTTAAATTTGCTTCCTATTTTCTGATAGTGGAAGTACTTGCACTTGTAAGTAGCTCAGTAAAGTATCTCCTTGCAGTATAGCGGCCATGTTACTTTGTTTTTGGGGCTGACTGACTTTCTGTTGCTCTGTGTTTTTAGATGAAGTTGTGACCTGAATGCGAAAGAAAGCTGAGTGATATGGATAACATGGAGCAGTGTGGACCAGTCACCAACAGAGGGCGGTGTTCTACAGCCCATCGTCACATACTGGACCAACCATCGGACTCCTCATCGCCCCTTCACTCAGAGGACCTGTGATACACTGACCTCTCCATCCAGAAACCAATGCAATTGGACATATACATATATATCAAATATACACAAACATACCAAGGAAAATAGCTCAAACACACAGATGAATCTCCATCCACGCACATCAGTATGGATACAGCCACACCCAGATGAAGCTTCTCTAAAGGATTTATCCACTAGTCCGGACTGAGTTGTTGTAGGGCAGGGGTTAGGGTTGGGACTGGGTGTAAGGGAGGGGTTAGGGTTGGGACTGGGTGTAAGGGAGGGGTTAGGGTTGGGACTGGGTGTAGGGAGGGGTTAGGGTTGGGACTGGGACTCCAGTGAGGATGCTGTCTATGGTGATACTCGGTGTTTTCCTGTCCCTGCTCATCCTGCTGACAGTGTGTGGTAACGTCCTGGTTTGTCTGGCCGTCTGCGCCACACGACGTCTCCGCTGCCTCACCAACTGTTTCATCGTCTCCCTCGCCATCACTGACCTGCTGCTTGGCATGCTTGTCCTGCCTTTCTCCGCCCTCCTCCAGCTCAGCGATTGGCCTCTGGGGCCGACCATCTGCAACATCTACATCTCATTGGATGTTATGTTGTGCACCGCCTCCATCCTCACGCTATTGGCCATTAGCCTGGACCGCTACCTGGCCGTGACCGCGCCCCTTAGATACTCCTCACTAGTGTTGCCGAGGCGAGTTGCCTTTGCTATGGCGTTGGTGTGGGCGGTGTCGCTAGCAGTGTCATTCCTGCCAATCCACCTGGGATGGAACACGGTGGACGGCAACGTGCAGAATCGCGGCCAGGGGGACAACATGACAGAGTGTAACTTTGAGCTGAACCCATCGTACACTGTCGTGGACTCCTCCTTAACCTTCTACCTCCCCCTGCTGATCATGTGCTGGACCTACCACCGTATTCTTCGCATTGCTCGGGCGCAGGCCAGGCGCATCATCCACGCGCGCCCCAGACTCAACAACAACAACGGCTCCTCGTCAGCCCCTCGTCAACTCACCTCGGTAACAGCGGTGGCTCTACGGGAACACAAAGCCACAGTGACTCTAGCAGCAGTGATCGGGGTGTTCGTGGTGTGCTGGCTGCCCTACTTCACCCTGTTTACCATTATGGGTCTGAAGAAGCAGAACTACCCAGCAGCCTTCCCAGTGGTGCAGTGGCTGGGGTACATCAACTCAGCTCTGAACCCTTTGCTCTACGCTGCCCTCAACAGAGACTTTAGGTCCGCCTACGCCCGCCTGCTGCGCTGTGGTTACTACGGCTACGGCAAGGGGAGGGGCCGGCCACCATGCCCCAACACATTCATGACAGGTAAAAAGGAACAAGGGAAAAGACAACGTACACTGGGAAGGAACATAAACAATAACTCAGAACTCCAAAAGCCTTTTTTTTCTGGTGCCTAATCAAATCAAATCACATCACATCAAACTTTATTTGTCACATGCGCCAAATACAAGTGCAGACCTTACCGTGAAATGCTTACATACAAGCCCTTAACCAACAGTGCAGTTCAAGAAGAGTTAAGAAAATATTTACCAAATAAACTAAAGTAAAAAATAATAATAAAAAGTAACACAATAAAATAACAATAACAAGGCTATATACAGTGGGTACCGGTACCGAGTCAGTGTGCAGAGGTACAAGTTAGTTGAGGTAATTTGTATATGTAGGTAGGGGTGAAGTAGATAATAAACACTGAGTAGCAGCAGTGTACAAAACAAATGGGGGGGTTCAGGTCAATGTAAATAGTCCAGTGGCCATTTGATTAATTGTTCAGTAGTCTTATGTCTTGGGGTTAGAAGCTGTTTGGTCCTAGACTTGGAACTCCAATTCCGCTTGCAGTGTGGTAGCAGAGAGAACAGTATATGACTTAGGAGACTGGAGTCTCTGACAATTTTATGGGCTTTCCTCTGACATCGCCTATTATATAGGTCCTGGATGGCAGGAAGCTTGCCCCAGTGATGTACTGGGCAGTACGCACTACCCTCTTTAGCGCCTTATGGTCAGATGCCGAGCAGTTGCCAGACCAGGCGGTGAAACAACCGGTCAGAATGCTCTCGATGCAGCTGTAGAGGATCTGGGGACCCATACCAAATCTTTTCAGTGTCCTGAGGGGGAAACGGTTTTGTCGTGCCCTCTTCATGACTGTCTTGGTGTGTTTGGACCATGATAGTTTATCTGTGATGTGGACACCAAGGAGTTCGAAACTCTCTACCCGCTCCACCACAGCCCTGTCGATGTTAATGGGGGCCTGTTCGGCCCACCTTTTCCTGTCGTCGACGATCAGCTCCTTTGTCTTGCTCACATTGAGGGAGAGGTTGTTGTCCTGGAACTATACTGCCAGTTCTCTGACCTCCTCCCTATAGGCTATCTCATCGTTGTCAGTGATCAGGCCTACCACTCCGGTGTCGTAAGCAAACTTAATGATGGTGTTGGAGTCTTGTTTGGCAATGCAGTTATGGGTGAACAGTGAGTACAGGAGGAGACTAATTACACACCCCTGAGGGACCCCAGTGTTGAGGATCAGCATGGCAGATGTGTTGCTGCCTACCCTTACCACCTGGGGGTGGTCCGCCAGGAAGTCCAGTATACAGTCCCAGTTTAGTGATGAGCTTCGTGGGCACTATGTAGTCAACGAACAGCATTCTCACATAGGTGTACCTTTTGTCCAGTTGGGATAGGGCTGTGTGGAGTGTATTTCAGATTGCGTCATCTGTACATCTGTTGGGGCGGTACACGAATTGGAGTGGGTCTAGGGTTTCCGGGATGATGGTGTTGATGTGAGCCATGACCAGCCTTTCAAATAAGTCCATGGCTACCGACGAGAGTGCTACAGTGGCTTGCAAAAGTATTCATCCCCTTGGCATTTTTCCTATTTTGTTGCCTTACAACCTGAAATTAAAATTAATTTGGGGGGTATCATTTGATTTATACAATATGCCTACCACTTTGAAGATGCAAAATATTTTTTATTGTGACATAAACAAGAACAGAAAACTTGAGCGTGCATAACTATTCACCCACCCAAAGTCAATACTTTGTAGAGACACCTTTTGCAGCAATTCCAGCTGCAAGTTTCTTGGCGTGTGTCTCTATATAAGCTTGGCACATCTAGCCACTGGGATATTTGCCCATTCCTCAAGGCAAAACTGCTCCAGCTCCTTCCAGTTGGATGGGTTCCGCTGGTGTACAGCAATCTTTAAGTCATACCACAGATTTTCAATTGGATTGAGGTCTCAGCTTTGACTAGGCCATTCCAAGACATTTAAATGTTTCCCCTTAAACCACTTGAGTGTTGCTTTAGCTGTATGCTTAGGGTCATTGTCCTGCTGGAAGGTGAACCTCCGTCCCAGTCTCAAATCTCTGGAAGACTGAAACAGGTTTCCCTCAAGAATTTCCCTGTATTTAGCGCCATCCATCATTCCTTCAATTCTGACCAATTTCACAGTCCCTGCCGATGAAAAATATCCTCACAGCATGATGCTGCCACCACCAATCTTCAGTGTGGGGATGGTGTTCTCGGAGAGATGAGAGGGGTTGGGTTTGCACCAGACATAGCGTTTTCCTTGATGGCCATAAAGCTCCATTTTAGTCTCATCTGACCAGAGTACCTTCTTCCATATGTTTGGGGAGTCTCCCACATGCCTTATGGTGAACACCAAATGTGTTAGCTTATTATTTTCTTTAAGCAATGGCTTTATTCTGGCCACTCTTCCGTAAAGCCCAGCTCTGTGGAGTGTATGGCTTAAAGTGGTCCTATGGACAGAGACTCCAATCTCCGCTGTGGAGTTTTGCAGCTCCATCAGGGTTATCTTTGGTCTCTTTCTTGCCTCTCTGATTAATGCCCTCCTTGCCTGGTCCATGAGTTTTTGTGGGTGGCCCTCTCTTGGCAGGTTTGTTGTGGTGCCATGTTCTTTCCATTTTTTAATAATGGATTTAATTGTACTCCGTGGGATGTTCAAAGTTTACGATATTTTTATATAACCCAATCCTGATCTGTACTTCTCCACAACTTTGTCCCTGACCTATTTGGAGAGTCCTTGGTCTTCATGGTGCCGCTTGCTTGTTGGTGACCCTTGCTTAGTGGTGTTGCAGACTCTGGGGCCTTTCAGAACAGGTGTATATATACTGAGATCATGTGACACTTAGATTGCACACAGGTGGACTTTATTTAACTAATTATGTGACTTCTGAAGGTAATTGGTTGCACCAGATCTTATTTAGGGGCTTCATAGCAAAGGGAGTGAATACATATGCACCACTTTTCCATTTTTTTTTTTCACTTCACCAATTTGGACTATTTTGTGTATGTCCATTACATGAAATCCAAATAAAAATCAATTTAATTTATTACAGACTCAGTAAATAGTGAGACTGTGTGGACAGAATATACAATTCTTGTCTTCTGGTCTTATATCCCTCTCAGGTGGGGGGAAAGTATGTGGAGGGGAGGTGGATCTGCTGTGTGGACACACCTCTTCCTGCAGGGCGGGGCCAAGTGAGACAGGTATGATGCTACAGGAAGTCAGCAGAGGAACGGCCACGCCGTCTCCTCAGCACAGCAACGGGGCCGCTGTCGCCAACGGCAACGGCAGGTAATGGGAGATCACTACTGAGCTAAAAAAAAAAGCACAAAACTCTCTGTATAATCATCTGTATTATTAAACAGTTGATACCTTATACCATTCTGTGTCCTGTGTGTCAGATCCTGCTGACCCTGCATCTAACTGTGAGGAGGACTCAGTGTCCCACCAGTCATGTATGCTGAGCCCAGCCAGCCTGACCCACACACCTAGCCCAGGGGTCAATCACATCACTGACAAGTAAGACACACCCTGAAGTTATTCATGAGTTCGTAAGAAGGCCATGGATGAAAGCCAAAACTTAAATCTTGTAATAGTTACACAAATAACATAAGAAGTTGTTTTTTTTTACGGTGAGAAAACGTTGCGCCTTTTTCCTTTCCAATAAAATGTTCATAAAAGTGAACCACTACTCTATGTTCTCCTCCAGGACACAGGGACTATTTGGCCATCTCCAGAAAGGAGAGCAGGCTACGAATGTGAAGGAACTCATCCAAAATATCACAGGCAATCCAGAACAAGGATACAGAGGACTTCCAACCAAAAATGTTTTATCAGAGTCTATTTCTATCCCTTCAACCAATGAGCAGTGACTGGGGAAAGCCACGAGTCACTTTGTTCTCGAACACTGATACCTGGAAAGAAATATCACGGGATGGACAGAGAGACAGAAAGACTAAAACTCTCTTCCCAGCTTGGTAGTGGACTCTAACCACTGCTGTTAGTCGTATGAACCTGAGGGCTTCAAATGTAGCAGATACTTTGCCCCCAACCAATGGAATATGATACCACAACCTGACAAGGAGACTAGACGCTTAGCAATTATTTAATTTATATCAAAATAATCAGTCTTCTGAGAGAAAGAAAAATAAAAAAAAACATTATTTGACAGTGTTTCATCTTTATGAGGAATTTTATGATTGTGCAGCTACTGTATATGTGTCCTCTATGATGTTGAAATACATGTATGTGTGTGTGTACATGTACTCGACTAAAACATGTCCCAAAAAGTCTTGGAATCCAATATTTGTCATTTCTAACCAGAGTGCCATCTCTGTTCTTGTAAGGTTGTGAAGGTATGCCCCCTACATCCAGGGATGGTACTGAATGGCGGGGGTGGAGTGGTGCAATAAATGGTATTTACCACAGTAGTCAAGGATTCTAATAATAGTATAGCATTTATTTGCTTCGTGAGCTCTCTCATGGTAGCCTAATCAGAACCTTGTACAAAAAGGGTGAAAAATAAAAGTCAAGTTCTTGAAAAAAAAGGAACATAACTTGTTTTTTAGGACAAATTAACAGAGGTTTTTAGTTTGTAAAGAAATGTGGCATATTGCTGGTCTGCACACATCAACAGCCAGTCGCTTAGGCCCAACCTGCCGGTGTACTGGTACTAATAGTTTCTCACAACTGATGGCTTATACGATTGTGGCTAGATGGAAGTGACTTGACGCAGCAGGTTATGAGAACTAACGCAGCAGGTTAGGAACATTAAAATAGCAGGTTAGGAGAATTTGAATAAGGTTAGAAAAAGCTCAAATGCTACAGTTGTCGCGTCGGGGACAACTGTAGCATTTGAGCTTTTCCTAACCTTATTCAAAGGAGTTGTACTCCATCTACAGACAACCATAAAAGCCATCAGTTCCAAGAAACCATCCGTGGCCTACCGCCACACGGGTCTGCACACATTAACCTCCTGTCGCTTACAGAAGCAGCATTGAGCTGGCACTGAAATACCTTTAAGAAATACACTGTTTAAGAATTAGCGGGTATGCTAGTAGGCTAGTGCTAACCTCATAGCTAGGTCTACAGAGACAGCTATACAGTAAGGATAATTTGACATAGCAAACATCTACCCAAAATAAAATAGACCATTCTTGATTAGAATAAACTAAGTTATATTGAAAAAAAGGTAAGTGAGGGGAATGGGCAGATACGAGTGCCTGTTCTTAACTACAATATGGAGGTCAGTTTGGGTCTTAGGGCTTTATTCAATCAGATCCGCTTTAGCCAACATCTGCATAGCCGTTGTTTTGGTGTGTCAAAGTTGGAACTACTTTAGAGCTGTCAAATCCACAAGTGGCTCCCGGCATTACACCTAAAGTGAACATTGCCAAAGTTCATGGAGTTGCATTAACAGAAATTCCATGCAGCCTTGTTTACAAGTTTCAACACCGGAACTTGAGTTGTAAGGTACACCTCATTAGGATTTGAGTAAGAGATGGATTGAAGCCTGGATTCAAACCAGGGACCGCTGCGCCACTCAGAAGTCTTAAAGAGGAGGGTATAGTGCTTTTACATCTAGTCCAGGGGAGGGTCATGTCCTTTGTAATTGATGAAATGTTAATATGTCTCAGTGTTTTAGAAGGAGTTGCTGATAAAGCTAAATATAGATGTGTGTTTCTTGCCCATGATGTAGGATTATTTATCAGCGTTATTGACCTCACAATAGAGTTTAACTGATTCATCGGAATTGCCGATTAATTAGGGCCGATTTCAAGTTTTCATAACAATCGGTAATCAGCATTTTTGGACACCGATCATGGCCGATTACATTGCACTCCACGAGGAAACTGCGTGGCAGGCTGACTACCTGTTATGCGAGTGCCGTAAGAAGCCAAGGTAAGGTGCTAGCTAGCATTAGACGTATCTTATAAAAAACAATCTTAACATAATCACGAGTTAACTACACATGGTTGATGATATTACTAGTTTATCTAACTTGTCCTGCGTTGCATATAATCAATGCGGTGCCTGTTAATTTACCATTGAATCACAGCCTACTTCGCCAAACGGGTGATTTAACAAGCACATTCGCGAAGCAAGCACTGTCGTTGCACCAATGTGCACCTAGCCATAAACATCAACGCCTTTCTTAAAATCAATACACAAGTATATATATTTTAAACCTGCATATTTAGTTAATATTGCCTGCTAACAGGAATTTCTTTTAACTAGGTAAATTGTGTCACTTCTCTTGCGTTCTGTGCAACAGAGTCAGGGTATATGCAGCAGTTTGGGCCGCCTGGCTCGTTGCGAACTGTGAAGACTATTTCTTCCTAACAAAGACAGCCAACTTCGCCAAACGAGGGATGATTTAACAAAAGCACATTTGCGAAAATAGCACAATCGTTGCACGAATCAATGCCTTTCCTAAAATCAATACACAGAAGTATATATGTTTAAATCAGCATATTTAGTTAAAAGAAATTAATGTTAGCAGGCAATATTAAACTAGGGAAATTGTGTCACTTCTCTTGCGTTCATTGCACACAGAGTCAGGGTATATGCAACAGTTTGGGCTGCCTGGCTCGTTGCGAACTAATTTGCCAGAATTTTGCGTAATTATGACATAACATTGAAGGTTGTGCAATGTAACAGGAATATTTAGACTTATGGATGCCACCCGTTAGATAAAATACGGAACGGTTCCGTATTTCACTCAAAGAATAAATATTTTATTTTCGAAATGATAGTTTCCGGATTTGACCATATTAATGACCTAAGGCTCATATTTCTGTGTGTTATTATGTTATAATTAAGTCTATGATTTAATATTTGATAGAGCAGTCTGACTGAGCGGTGGTAGGCACCAGCAGGCTCGTAAGCATTCATTCAAACAGCACTTTTGTGCGTTTTGCCAGCAGCTCTTCGCAATGCTTCAAGCATTGAGCTGTTTATGACTTCAAGCCTATCAACTCCCGAGATTAGGCTGGTGTAACCGATGTGAAATGGCTAGCTAGTTAGCGGGGTGCGCGCTAATAGCGTTACAAACGTCACTCGCTCTGAGACTTGGAGTAGTTGTTCCCCTTGCTCTGCATGGGTAATGCTGCTTCGAGGGTGGCTGTTGTCGATGTGTTCCTGGTTTGATCCCAGGTAAGGGTGAGGGAAGGGACGGAAGCTATACTGTTACACTGGCAATACTAAAGTGCCTATAAGAACATCCAATAGTCAAAGGTATAAGAAATACAAATGGTATAGAGAGAAATAGTCCTATAATTCCTATAACAACCTCAACCTAAAACTTCTTACCTGGGAATATTGAAGACTCATGTTAAAAGGAACCACCAGCTTTCATATGTTCTCATGTTCTGAGCGAGGAACTTAAACGTAAGCTTTTTTATATGGCACATATTGTACTTTTAATTTCTTCTCCAACACTTTGTTTTTGCATTATTTAAACCAAATTGAACATGTTTCATTATTTATTTGAGGCTAAATTGATTTGATTGATGTATTATATTATGTTAAAATAAAAGTGTTCATTCAGTATTGTTGTAATTGTCATTATTACAAATAAATAAATAGCAATAGGCCGGTTAATCGTATCGGCTTTTTTTGGTCCTCCAATAATCGTATCGGTATCGGCGTTGAAAAATCATAATCGGTCGACCTCTACCTCACAAAAAGGCAGATTTGAGTAACTTACATTGTGGTGCTGAAACTTGAAGAAGCATTTGTGGTGCTGAGAAGGCATTTCAACCGTCTTTATTTTACACTTCACGAACAACAGGAGGGCTTTGTGTTGGAGCCTATTTCTTCCTATTTAAGCACATAAGGTAGGCCTACCTGTTTGACAGACGAAATTAGGCTATAGGCTTCTACATCTATAGATTTTGTCAGTCAATTCCTCTACCCACCATGCACTCTTTATATAGCCTACCTCCGTGAAGGTAAGTGAAAACCAAGACTGGAATTGTGGGAGTATGAGAGGGTATGCCATAGACCTGCACAGACCTAAATACTCCTTGTTAGGTTAAGCTTTTTAAGAAAATAAAACGGATCCGAAAATATAAAGTGATTTATAACAGCGCTTCGGTCCGCAATGCTTTATGCTAAAAACAAGCTGTTGTGACTCCAGTGCATATGAGAATATCACTGTTTCATTTCTTTGGCATTCAGAGGCTGAGCTACAATGTTCTATAGCCGAGGAGACAAAAACATGACTTGGCTTGGGAAGTAATCTAATTCTCTCACTGTCAATAGATTAAGCTATTCACTTTCTTCACAATAGAAGATGTTTAAACCCAGACAGCTTTTAGGGAAACACTTGTGACCTTCCCTCGTTGGGTTAAGCCACAGAAGAAGAGTAGCCAGTAGTTAATTAAAGCGTACGTTTTTTCTGCGTTGGTAGGCTTACTCTGTCTGAGGGGGAAAGGTAGGCCTAACTTTTGAAAGTACCATGCTCAGATTCCTAATGATGTCTCAGATTTTGTTATTTGCAAACAGGGACTGTTTCGTTGCAAACAAGACACACCGATTTGACATTGGAGAAATATGAATAGATGGGCACATAGGCCTATCTCTCTGTGATTTCAGTCATTTGTGTGGTATTAAAAAAGATTCCTCTAATCCGTAAAATGACATAGAGTGTTAATGAAAAGCCATTTTCTTCTCGGACCTGCAAATACAATGATAGATTAATTTACTATGAAGGAGATATTTCCACCCCTCCTCTTGTCCACGGTGGTCTGCAAGCCCACAGCCTTCTGGTCTGCAGCCACGTGTGCTATAAAAATTCCTGCATTACCATGAAACGCTTACAGGACAAAGAAGCGTTTTTAAAATGGCATATCTTAGGCCCTGGTCTGTCCAAGAAGTGAGGGTAAACAGTAGACATGTTCTCTGCTTTCCACTTTGTGTTTTAATTATTATTTTGGGTATACGGGAGGGTCATCCATTTTCATTTCAGAGAGGTCCGATATTCTCCATGTAACCCTTATAATACTGTAAATAACATTCACTCCCTATTAATTTCTATATAGCCTGCACTTCCTTGTTCTGATCTTCTAACGAGAGTGAGGCGGGTGTGGCTTCTGTGACAATGATCTCCAGAGGAGGGATGTCACTAGTGACCACAGCCACAAAGTCAAAATTGACTATAATCGTAAAAATACATGGTTCATTTTTTTAAAGATTAGGGTTAAGCATAAGATTAGCAGTGTGGTTAACGTTAGGGTTAAGGTTAGGGATAGGTTTAAAATCAGATTTTAAAAGAGCGTCTGACCCTAAACACCAACTAATCCCTTTAAAAACAGCCTATGTGGGTTAGGGTTAGGGTTAGGGTTAGGGTTAGGGTTAGGGTTAGCATCGATATGAGTCAGAAACATTTTTTAAATGCCAAAATTGACTACAAAGTGTAAATAGAATCATTTTTGGTCATTAAGTCAGTCTCGTCTAAAGTTTGGAGTAATGAGTAAATTAAGGTTGGGTTTGGATTACAATTATGTCAACAATTCATGCCCCCTTTTGCCAACCTCCATGTGCAAATCGCACCTCGGCCCCTTTTGCTTCGCTTCATGATTGGGGCTCCTTTGTTTCATCTGCCCCCAAAGGATCACGGCCGCTTGAGACTGAAAATCTCTATCGGGCTTGACCACAGCCAACTCGGGTTTGCATGCCCTGCGAAAGGACCCTTAGTACCCTGCCATGCGGACGGAATAGGTGGTTGGAATCCATTGGTCCCTAATGCTGGTGAGTATACTGGTAGCTAGACCATAGACTGCTGATTAAGTATCTGGTTTTGTACATTTTCATAATCATTATCACTATCATTGCTAGCATAGCTGACGTTCGTTACCTAACTAGCTGGCTAACTACCTAACTAACTAGTTACCTAGCTGGGAATGTCAATTAAATGGGAAAAGTGCACATTAGTTATATTGGCACAACACTGCTTCTATGGTATTATGTAAAGGGTTGTTTATCCCACATGGACCTGTTACTACATTTGAAAACTATCGAATCACGTAGCTTAGAATACCTACATAAATTCAGCAACTGCATTCTTCTCGTGTTACTCTGTAGGATACTGACCCGTTGAAAGCTTCCGCCAGCACATCACCATACATCTGCCTGTAGTTATTGAACTAGCTAGTTTTGATTGTTTGTTGTGATTGAGTGTGGGGGGGGGGGCAACGTTCTAACAGATGGGTGCCTCTTGGCTGTACCAACTCTAGTTTGGCTTCTGACATGGCCGTCAGCATTCCATGAGGAGAAACACTAAAGTAAAAAAGGCCAAATCAGTGAGTGCAATTCCCCTTTAAAAAGAGAAATTGTGGGAATAGGCGGGGTTTATGACTTTGCGGCTGCTCACCGATTTGACGACTCCAGCGCAATTCCACCTCTGACACCGCCAAAAACATCCACAAAACGGGTGTCTGCTATCGCCGGTTTAATGCTTGATCTGATCGAATCTGGGCCTTAGAGGAAGAAGCAGATGAGACCAGGAGAAGAGTGGGACGAGGGGAGGAGAGCAGGAGAAGAGTGGGACGAGGGGAGGAGAGCAGGAGAAGAGTGGGACGAGAGGAGGAGAGCAGGAGAAGAGTGGGACGAGGGGAGGAGAGCAGGAGAAGAGTGGGACGAGGGGAGGAGGGCAGGAGAAGAGTGGGACGAGAGGAGGAGAGCAGGAGAAGAGTGGGACGAGGGGAGGAGAGCAGGAGAAGAGTGGGACGAGGGGAGGAGAGCAGGAGAAGAGTGGGACGAGGGGAGGAGAGCAGGAGAAGAGTGGGACGAGGGGAGGAGAGCAGGAGAAGAGTGGGACGAGGGGAGGAGAGCAGGAGAAGAGTGGGACGAGGGGAGGAGAGCAGGAGAAGAGTGGGACGAGGGGAGGAGAGCAGGAGAAGAGTGGGACGAGGGGAGGAGAGCAGGAGAAGGGTGGGACGAGGGGAGGAGAGCAGGAGAAGAGTGGGACGAGGGGAGGGACAGGAGAAGAGTGGGGAGGGGAGGAGAGCAGGGAGAAGAGTGGGACGAGGGGAGGGGGAGAGCAGGAGAAGAGTGGGACGAGAGGAGGAGAGCAGGAGAAGAGTGGGACGAGGGGAGGAGAGCAGGAGAAGAGTGGGACGAGGGGAGGAGAGCAGGAGAAGAGTGGGACGAGGGGAGGAGAGCAGGAGAAGAGTGGGACGAGGGGAGGAGAGCAGGAGAAGAGTGGGACGAGGGGAGGAGAGCAGGAGAAGAGTGGGACGAGGGGAGGAGAGCAGGAGAAGAGTGGGACGAGGGGAGGAGAGCAGGAGAAGAGTGGGACGAGGGGAGGAGAGCAGGAGAAGAGTGGGACGAGGGGAGGAGAGCAGGAGAAGAGTGGGATGAGGGGAGGAGAGCAGGAGAAGAGAAGGGACGAGGGGAGGAGAGCAGGAGAAGAGTGGGACGAGGGGAGGAGAGCAGGAGAAGAGTGGGACGAGGGGAGGAGAGCAGGAGAAGAGTGGGACGAGGGGAGGAGAGCAGGAGAAGAGTGGGACGAGGGGAGGAGAGCAGGAGAAGAGTGGGACGAGGGGAGGAGAGCAGGAGAAGAGTGGGACGAGGGGAGGAGAGCAGGAGAAGAGTGGGACAGGAGTGGGGGGAGGAGAGCAGGAGAAGAGTGGGACGAGGGGAGGAGAGCAGGAGAAGAGTGGGCAGGAGAAGCAGGGGAAGAGTGGGGAGGGGAGAGCAGGAGAAGAGTGGGACGAGGGGAGGAGAGCAGGAGAAGAGTGGGACGAGGGGAGGAGAGCAGGAGAAGAGTGGGACGAGGGGAGGAGAGCAGGAGAAGAGTGGGACGAGGGGAGGAGAGCAGGAGAAGAGTGGGACGAGGGGAGGAGAGCAGGAGAAGAGTGGGACGAGAGGAGGAGAGCAGTGGAAGTGAAAGACAGTGAAAGAGGAAGGATACGGCGCCCCAGAGAGGCTGGAGTCATAACTCATCTTTTATTAAAAATAATGAAAAAAGTTAATGAGTTAATAAGATCTGGAGAGAGGAGGGGTGGAGAGCACGGGGGGACTGAGGGAGAGAGAGAACGAAAGGAGACCAGACAAAAAGACAGATTGGGACATAGGCAAAGATCAGATAGTGGAGTTATGTAGCACAATTCACACTTGCCACCATAATTTGTTGAACATTTACAAACACCAAGTTAAATATCTTCCAAAACATTTAGGATGGATTCCCTTGAAAGATTTAGAAGGATGGATTGTTTAGTTGAACTCCAATCAACTTCAAGAAGCTATTTTTTTCTGATGAGCCAACTCCCACAGTCATAGCCGTGTAATTAAATGTAGTTAGTAAGCAATTAAGAGTGAAGCAGCTTCACATTGTCTCCTTCCACTAGGGTTCTGCATTAACACTGGATTAAGGGACAGATACTGTTTGGAGAAGAACTCTCTATGGTCCATATTTGCATATGGACAAATGATGGATTAATTACTATTAAAACATCAGCATCTTAATGAGTTAGAAAGCAATTAAGAGGTTGTTCGCAATAACACAGAACAGCGAGGAACACACATAGCTGTTTAGAGAGAACACAAAACACACATACCGGTATGTACAAGATGTACAAAGAAAGAAAGTTACAGACACAATATTTTCTCCCCTCACCCTCCCACCCTGTGCTTCTCTATCTCAGTCTCTCTTCCTTTCTTTTTCCTCTCTTTTTTCCTAAATCAGCCTTTTTCTCTCTCTCTCCCCCTCTCTTTCCACTATTATCTGTCTCTCTTTCCTTTTTCCCTGAAACATGCTTACAGGGTGCAGTCCTGTGAAGGAATTTAATATGCAACTTTATATGAGAAACCTATTGTATGTGTCTCTGCCCATTCGGACTGCAATCTATCGGTTAGCCGGGCTAATGCAATAGAGAGAGCCTGGGCTATTTATCACAGCAAAGCCAAGCCTATATCTTCCTCTCTCACTATCTCTCTCCCATTCTCTTTCTCTCACACTCTATCTCTCTACTTATCAATCTTTCTCTTGTTCTCTCTTCTTCCCTCCCTTTCTCCCTCTCTCACAACTATCTCTCTACACATTCCTCTCTCTCTTGTTCTCTCTCTCTCTCTTGTTCTCTCTCTCTCTCTCTCTCTTTCTCTCTCTCTCTCTTTCTCTTTCTCTCTATTCTACTCATACATTCCAGCATGTGATTAAATCACTGGAACGATGAGCTATCACTGTCCAGAGGGCTTCTCTGTGTTAGAGATTGGGATTCTGCATTATCCAACAACACTGGTCATTTCAACCATGTTTAAAGTCAAGACTTTAAAAAACAAAGAAAACAAGTTTAGTGTCTTTATACTTGTTCTTTAATGTCCCCTTCCTCTCACACACGTAGGCTACACACACGCAAACAAACATAAACACAGACTTTTTAAATTTTTTAATTTTACCTTTATTTAACCAGGCAAGTCAGTTAAGAACACATTCTTATTTTCAATGACGGCCTGGGAACAGTGGGTTAACTGCCTGTTCAGGGGCAGAACGACAGATTTGTACCTTGTCAGCTCGGGGGTTTGAAGTCGCAACCTTCTGGTTACTAGTCCAACGCTCTAACCACTAGGCTACGCTGCCGCCCCAACTAGGCTTGGGTAGTACCCAGATTGTCATACTGACCTTGTGCCATCCCGGGATTTTCAGTAATACAGACCCTGAACACAAGGGGCACTATTTTCAAACCCCACTGAGCCTCTGTAATCCAAAGGTTAGCAATGCTAAAAAGTACATGTAAAATCCCATAGAGAATGCTAACTAAATGCTATCAAGTGCATTGTGAAAATGTTATACTGTCTCTGACCTAAACTATTTGCAGGACAGACATCCCAGTTCATAATGTTATAAAATTTACTCAAAAATGCTGCTAACAACAAAAAAACAAATATTAGACAGCAAAGCTCTTAATCCAGGAGGGGATTCTCTGCTGATACCAAGCGAAGCTTGATTTTGGAAGAAGCTAACCACTAGCTAGATAGCTAACTAGCTGCTAAATTAGCAGACCAAATGCACAACTGCAGAGCATTTAGCACATTTTAAAAAGTTATAAAAGATTTAGCTGGCAAAAGATTTAGCTGTAAATTCCATACTGTAACTCGATCACCTGGCTCGTGCTGCACAACAGTGAGTGACTCACAAGGCTCTGGTCTCTCATCGTTGTGTGCTTGTAAACAAACACCACATGACTGGGGACAACTAGTAAGTTTCATCATTTTAAAATGATGTGACAGGTGAAATGAGGAATACAGCATTGCACAAGTTGACTGTGGGTATTTAATTAAAAAGTGGCTACAAATATTCACATTTATTTTTAAAAAATATAAAAAATAGTTTCAACGGTATTGACGGTATTGAAAAACCATCCTGTGCCTATTTCCAAATACCCCGGTATATGGTATATACAGTATACTGCCCAAGCCTAACGGACACACACACAGACACACAAACACACACACAAAGACAAAACTTTTGCATTAGCATACAGACTGATGAGCCACCTGCAGCTATTAAAAAATGCACATTGCTAAATTCATTACACAAATCAGCCGGATATATGGCCATTGTGTAATAGCTGATGGCAATTAATAAGAGATTAGTGGTAATCAGACTTATAATAACATCTCACCCAGAGGGCACTGCTGGAAATTAATAACCACACATTCATCTTCACAAACACACACACACACACACACAAACACACAGGCACACACACAGGTGAGAGCACACACACATCTCTGGTAAGTTATTCATGAAGAACCTGAATGGTCCAATACAATCTCTCTCTTTCTCTCTCTCTCTCTCTCTCTCTCTCTCTCTCTCTCTCTCTCTCTCTCTCTCTCTCTCTCTCTCTCTCTCTCTCTCTCTCTCTCTCTCTCTCTCTCTCTCTCTCTCTCTCTCTCTCTCTCTCTCTCTCTCTCTCTCTCTCTCTCTCTCTCTCTCTCTCTCTCTCTCGGTTTGTAGCACAATCTGCTGAACTGTGTCAGCCAACCTCCTTTTCACTGCAGTGGGAGATCCCCATTGAAGACTGTGTTTCAGTGTGTGTACAGTATCAATGGTTGAGGGTGTGTGTGTGTGTGTGTGGGGGGGGTCACAGAGATGGGGAGGGGGCAGCTGGATACTCTCCCCACCCCTAGGGGTCCTCACACCAATCAGCCGAGTGCACTGAGAATCAATTAACACCAGTGGGAGGGGGCAGAGGGTACGGACACACACACACACACGCACACACACAGACTCCCCGTCCACACACACACTCTGTCCACACACATGGTCCTGTCCGAGAAAATATCCATCAGAACGCACACATGTGTTGTATGCCAAAAACCACACACACACACACACAGAATTACACATGCTCATAAGCTTGTGTGTGTGTGTGTGTGTGTGTGTGTGTGTGTGTGTGTGTGTGTGTGTGTGTGTGTGTGTGTGTGTGTGTGTGTGTGTGTGTGTGTGTGTGTGTGTGTGTGTGTGTGTGTGTGTGTGTGTGTGTGTGTGTGTGTGTGTGTGTATATCTCACTCTCCTGGTGTGCCCCGGTCTCTGGTGGTGAGAGGTTGGGGAACAGATTGGGGGTCAGCAGGGGAGGCAGGCCTGGGTCACCCCCATCCGTGTGTGTGTGTGTGTGTGTGTGTGTGTGTGTGTGTGTGTGTGTGTGTGTGTGTGTGTGTGTGTGTGTGTGTGTGTGTGTGTGTGTGTGTGTGTGTGTGTGTGTGTGTGTGTGTGTGTGTGTGTGTGTGTGTGTGTAGAGAGAGGGGGTACTATAATCACATGGGTGTAAAATGAATATGATGAATGATGTTCACTCCAAATTCACTTATACAGCCATCCTTTTGAATCCACAGGGAGGGAGAGGGAAAATCCCACCAGGCCAGGTGAGACTAGGAAACCTACTTACCTCTGCCGTTCTCTATCCCTCTTTCTCTCTCTCTCTCCCTCTTTCTCTCTCTTTCTCCCTTTCTCTCTCCCTCTTTCTCTCTCTTTCTCTCTCCCTTTTTCTCTCTCTCTTTTTCCTTCTCTCTCTCTCCCTTTTTCTCTCTCTCTCTCTCCCTTTTTCTCTCTATCTTTTTCCTTCTTTTTCTCCCTTTTTCTCCCTTTTTCTCTCTCTCTCTCTCTCTCTCCCTTATTCTCTCTCTCTCCCTTTTTCTCTCTCTATCTCTCTCTTTCTATCTCTCCCTTTTTCTCTATCTCTCCCTTTTTCTCTCTCTCTTTACATGGTTAAAAAGGCAGACGGCAAAGAACTACAATGGAATGAGAAGTAAAAAGAGGAGAAAAGTGTGTGGGTTCAACAGGAAAATGATTCTCTCCACTGCTCCACTACCAACAGTATCCAGACCCATCTGTTAACCCATACCACATAGACACGAACGCACACACACACACACACTCTCCTCCTCCCTGCCCTGAGGGAGGGTAAGCTGATAGCCCTGTGCTGGTGTGAGTGACTGGTATTAGTTTCTCCTTCTCTCTCTGATACACACTAATGACGCACCAGGGACTACCTCTGATAAATAATGGGAAATCAATAGAGAAATAGAGCTCCATGATCACTAACATACTATCTCTCTCATTAACATACTACCTCTCACTCACTTACATACTACCTCTCGCTGACAAACATACTACCTCTCTCTCACTCATTGACATACTATCTCTCTCAGTAACATACTACCTCTCTCTCACT